>NC_037673.1:19997878-20053754 GCF_003255815.1 Theropithecus gelada
CAAAAAAAAAAAAAAAAAAAAAAAAAAAAAAAAAAAGTGGCACATGTACACCATGGAATACTATGCAACCATAAAAAAGGATGAGTTCATGTCCTTTGCAGGGACATGAATGAAGCTGGAAATCATCATCCTCAGCAAACTAACACAGGAATAGAAAACCAAACACCACATGTTCTCACTTATAAGTGGGAGTTGAACAATGAGGACACATTGACACAGGGAGGGGAACATCACACACCAGGGCCTGTCGGGGGTGGGGGGCTAGGGGAGGGTTAGCACTAGGATAACTACCTAATGTAGATGACAGGTTGATGTGTGCAGCAAACTACCATGGCATGGGTATACCTATGTAATAAACATGCACATTCTGAACATGTATCCCAGAACATAAAGTATAATAATAGTAATAGTAGAAATACATAGCAAATAAAAATATAAACAAGAGCTGAAGTGACGTTGAAATGAAATCATGGAAAAAGAGCCTCAGAGGCAGGAGAAAAGAGGCTTTTCCATTGGGTTTATAGAGAACAACTAAAATACTGTGTACAGTAAAGTGTACTGAGTTGTAAGTGTACTTTGAATCAGAAAGGAAGCAAGGTGTGTAAAGTTTTGAAATATCTCATGAGGAAGGAACTGGAGATGTTTACTTTTGAAAGAAAGAAAAGCTTCAGCACGGGCATGAACATGTTCTTCCAATATATAAAAAGCATCCTGAGAACGATTCTGTTTCTAGCTTCAATGAGTAAAATATTTAGAGAGTATTCCTTGTTGCTCATTCAAAGGGAACATTTCCTAAACGTTAGAGTTATCTAAATGGGATCCCAGAAAATAGCCATCATGAAATATGTTGCCTCATGCTTGGAGGAGTAAATTTCTTATCAGAGAACAGTTCAAACAACTGCTATTCTGCCCTCTTGTGAAACCACAAAAAGAAAGACCAATATCCATTGGGAGGCTGGGTCAACTGATCTCTAATGATCCTTCAAGCTATGAAATAACATGATTACCTTTCTGTGAATTTCTGTTCCATATTACACACAGATTGTTTAAGTATTTATTTGGCCTTTACCATGAGAAAAGCACTATGAGCTAGCTTTATATACTGATCATCTCATTTAATTTATGAGAGAGATAACATTATGCTGTTGGTTTTAATTAGAAAAGTGAAGTTTGGAGAATTTAAATAATGCGTGCATGACCACAAGCTACTAAAGAGGGCAGCTGGTGTATGAACTCTAGCAATATGATTCTAGAATTGGGGCCTTCCTCTTTACTGTAAAAGTTTATAAACTTTACAATGTTTCTCAGGATATCTTGCATGTGTAGTAGAATCATAACAACAATATGCTATATTCTATCATTGAATTATCCCTATCATGTCATCAAGACATCACACAAATCTTAAATTCAGTGTAGCTTAGTTCGTATTATTATATTTGCCAGTCTTTTCATTTTTGTGAAATCTAAGAATGAGAACTTGATTTACAAATCAGACCTAGAATTTAGGACACCTTATTTCAAATATCATTAGTTTTGTCTCACAGATTGCTAACTTCTCATACCACATTTATCTCCTCAAAGTACATGATTCAGCAATATAAAATTCAGGTTTTGAAATGATTAAACATTTCAGGAAGTGGTTTCCTTCTCCTTCGGTGGGAAAAAAAAAATGCAAGCTGCTTGGCTTATGTGACAAAACAATGTTGAAAATGTCACATGGAAAAAAAAATCAAATGAAAGAATGATGGTGATGGCTAGGTATTTCCAGTGATGATCTCGGTACTTTTGTACTCTCAAAATGCACTTTTAAAAATTTTGAGAAACTCATTATTTTCTTTTAAGCAGCAAATATTTCTTAACTGCTAGCTAGCAGAACGCTGTCACATTCTTTCTGATGAGTCAGCAGTTGCGGCGCCAGTACATTAAATAGCATTTTGCAGAGGAAAAGAAGCAGAATAACAATTCTGCTAAATCTAACTAAGCAAGCAATATCACACTTGGTAACAGATCATGTGTATTATTTAGAACTGAAGATTATAAACGTGTAATATTATATGCTTTTACTATTTAAAAAGGAAAAATATACTATGCTTTATGGAAATATAAGTGCAGATACCTGGAAATCTCTAGAGTGCACATTTATGGACAGGTCATCTGCATTTACATATGACTGAAGCTGTAAGTAGTGTCACCCAGAGTTCAAGGCACACAAGCTTTTCTCACACGGACATGTTCTAACGCCAAATGATGTTTTCGCCAGCCAAGAGTACCTTTTTTGCTTAATCATGCAAGATAAGCAGTAGCCTCCTAATAAGGATAAAGAAAACTTGGAATCAAACTGAAATAATTAAGCATATTTTCTATACAGATCCTTCATATTTTGTTGAGTTTATGTAATCAAGACTAAAAATCTCAGAAAAGCACTCTCTGAATTTTCTATTTTCAATTTCAGAAGTTTCCAGTAACAATTCTATATAAATAATAAATAGATCAAAATGCCAAAGGAATTTTTTTTCCTAAGATTTGTGCAACAATATTGGAAAAAGACATACTTAAAATCATATAAAATACATTACATTTCTGAGTAAGTGTGGAGCCAGGAGACATTTTTTTTTCCACATAAAACATCATTGGCTGGCAGTTTGTTTCATAGCATGTAACAATCACTACATTAATTAAACAATTTAATTGTCAGGAAAAATAATTCATTAAATAATATTTGATTTGGATGTCAATCTCCTTTCAGCAAACCTCACTTCCACCAATTTCTCCTCTTTTAAAACATTTTATGTGTTCGTTTTAGGTAAAATTTCTCAACCTCAACACTAGTGACATTTTGGATTGGATAATTATTTGATGCAGGGGCTGCCCTATGTATTGGGGGATGTTTAGCAGCATGTCTGGCTATTACTCACTAGATGACAGTAACAGTAATGTCAAGCAGTAATGTCATGACAATCGGTAATGTCTACCGATACTGCCAAATGTCCCCTGGGAGATAAAATCTCCTGGCTGGAAACCATTGATTTAAAGCCACTGCAGATTGTATCCACCCTTCCTCACAGTAGCGCAAATTTTCCTTTTGTCTTCTTTCTCACTAACTTCACTGCCATTCCTTGTGCCACCATTATAATTTAACCCTCCTTTCGTTACCTTTATGGAAATTAATAAAGGTTTGTCTCTACTTTAAGGAATTAAACAATAGCTCTTCTTTCTCCTGCTGCTGTGGCTCCACAGCAGGCCATAGAACTTGTGGACCAGAAGGGGGCTTGATTTCTATCACTGTTCACCCCCTCCACAAAGCACCTCTGTGCAGGGCACTAACTATACAACCTTTCATGGTCCTCTGTTTACAATATTACAAGGTGTCCTGGATATATAGAATGTGGAAGTTAATATCTCCATAGTGGCACTATGATAATAGGCAGTCATGTTGCCAGGCCAGTTTTCAAAAGTCCATTTGCCTATAAAACAATTGAAGTCTGTAAATAGCAATATCTTGGATTCTGTGACTTGGAAACTGGAATGCATGTGGTATAGTTTTAAAGGAAGAGATAAAATGGAAAAGCAGCTGATATTTTTCCTCTGATCCAGTTTGGTAAAAATATTTTAAATCAGAATGGTTTAGCTTTGATATCTATGCCCTTTAATGTTTCTATGGAAATTCTAAAAAGAAGAATTATAATTGCAAGCAGAAACTCAGCCCCTGCTTTATTCTCGAAAGTTATTCTATCCTTACTTCCCAAGCATAAAAACATATGCTCCTTCAATGATGGCAAATTTGGATAAATGTAAGTTAGAAAGTGAAGGGAGTGACATACAGACTCATTTCCTGTGCATAATAGGCACTATTAATTAATTACTATATTAGTAAATACATATTAGTTGGCTGAGTCATTTCATAACAATTTGCATTTTGCGGTGGTGATTTTTGTAAATCAAGATACTATTTAACTGTTAAAAACACAGAGTAAACATTAAGTGCCTATTAAATGTGCAAGTTAATATCCTAGGTACAATGGAGATGCTCAGATAATGAAGACATGATTCATGTCCTTAGACATTTTCAAAATTCAAAAGAGGAATAGTAAAGAATAAAAACCATATGAATAAAATGAGGCTAGTTGGAGAAGGTTTTTTATTATGATGTACCCCATAAATAATTATAATAGACATGAATAATTATGTATATTTTTCATCTCCTATAAACATTCTAAGTGTGACTGGCATCATTATTCAATGTTCACACATGCATTCAGTTCTACTATGCTAATTTTGTGAAAATTGAGAATCAATTTTAACCTACAAAAAATTAAAGCATTTAAGCATTACATTCCATTTTTAACCCTTTCCAACAATGCAAAAGATCCTCTTTGCACCATATTCTGATGAAGATGTCATATTACCACTTCCTTGAGAGCCCTCATAGATGAATCAGGAACACTTTGAATTGTACATTTTAGAAAAGGTAAATCACTGAGCTAGATTTACGTACGCAGTTAAACTGCAGAGTCAGACTTTAAGCCATATCATCTGCTTCCAAACTCCATGCAGTCTTGCTATGTTCCGGGTTTCCTATTCTTTCCTCTTTACCTTGCCTTCCCAAGGTCATGTGTGGATACTGGTGGATTATTATACTCTAAATATTTTTCCTCTATTTTTATAATATGTTCCAGCCATGATCTTTATTTTTTTACTAAAAACATGAGGCAAATAAAGTTTTAATATTTGCTCACTCTCTCTCTCATTGAAAATTGGATTCTATCTCATTCATTCTAACAAAAATGTTTAGTGGCTTCCCAAAATTCTAGAGAGAAAGATTATCCAGATTTTCTCTGTCAGCATTACCCTCTCTCTACTGTAAATATTTGTACCATAATACTTACAATAATATTTTTGTTCTTTGGTCTGTGTCCTATTTAGAAGCTGGTCAATTCATGTTAAGGTGATACAACTTTATAAACATTTTAAGAATAGCCTTAATAAAACATTTATTTTTGTAACTCAATGGAGTCATAATGTGTATTCTGACAGTTCAAGGCACAATTGTTGGCTATTGATTGGGCAATCATTTTTGGTTTTTGGGTGTTTCAGTGATCTTCAAGTTATGTCACATCAGTGTTTGTCTTTGTGCCACTTATAGGTTTCATCACAAAGAGCAGAAACGAGAATGTAACAGGGAACAATTCCCAGGGAAGATCAAAATTTGCCTTTATGATCCTATAATCTGAAATATAAGTGGTACAATGATGACAATTACAAGTTTGTGTACTAGATCAAGGGATTATATCTTTTCTCAAGATGTAGTCATTACATATTTAAAAAGAATTAAGGTCATGTAAAAATAGAAAACACAAAGCATTAATGATGGTAAGTTATCTGGGATCTAAACTTCATTGTAGTTCTTCTCATCTATAAGATTGATTTGTTTCATATTAGGCACTTCTTAATTTGTCTGTTCTAATAATATCAATAGTTCCTGTTAGTAAATACCACAACTTTGGAAGGGATATTAAATTACTTCCCATCTAATCCAACCTAGGGATATGTTTAAACACAATTTCATAGATGAATAATCTAAGAATATTCAATACCTCAACACTAAAAATACTTTCCAATTACCAAACTTTTCCTTTACATGGTCTATAATTATTTCTCTAATTTTTCTCTAGAAAAAAATTACAAACATAACAACTTTTAAATGAATTGAGCAAGTAATTGGTAAAGAAGCTTATTTCCTAGCTTGAACATATTTATGTAAATATTCTGTAGAAAAAATACTACTGTATTTTTAATACTGTAGTACATATCTACAGTATTAAAAAAATATTGTAGATTTTATAGAGAAGATAAGGGATAGGTAAGGAAATAGAGAGTGGCAGAGTTAACTAGCTGGGATTGGTATCATTTTGGATAGTGTCATTAAGATCCTCTCACCTGAGAAGACATTTGAAAAGAGACTTGTAAAAAACAAAGGCGCCAATCACCTGGGAAAGAACAAAGAATCTGGTGTCTCTGCCATAGAGACATCCTTAATATCTTCAAAGAAATTAAAGGACAGAAAGCAGGCCTTCACCAGACATTGCATCTGTTGGTGCCTTGATCTTGAAATTCCCAGCTTCCAGAAATGGAAAAATAAACATTTGTTATTTACAAGCTGCCCAGTCTATGATACTTTGTTAGAGCACCCAAATGAACTAAGACAACAGGAAGGAGTATGACTTGATTTAGATTTTTAAAGGATCACTCTGGCTATTGTGTGGATTATAGAGGACTAAAGAGAAAGAAGCAAAAATGTAGCAACTTTAGGATGCTATTACAAAAGTCCAGGGTAGAAATTATAGTTAAGTTGAACATGGATGATAGCTGTGGCAATAGTAAGAAAAGGTTAGATTTTAGAAATATTTTGAAGATAGAGTTCAAAATATTGTTGACAGATTAATGTGAGGGATGAAAGATGTACAGAAATTCATGATAACACCACATATTCTGGCTTGAGTAGTCAGAAGAATGAAGTTGCCATCTCTTGCATTTACTGAGATGAGGAATGCTTGGGGAGAAGTCCATTGGGCATGGCTAGAAAAAAGCAATGTTTCATATGTATTAATTTTGACCACTGAGTGGAGACAGCTAAGATGTTTGGTGCATATGGGCCTGTAGTTGGATGAGGTGTTTGGATCAGAAATAGGTATTTGAAAAACTATTTATAAAGCTGGATTTTAAAGAAACTATATAAAGGTGCTATAGCCAGTGAGGTGAGAGAAGACTGTACCAGGAGCCAAGCAAGAAAAAGGCAGAAATGTATGCATACATATATGTATGTACATATTTAATATTGTAAATAAAATATATAAAATATAAATTTTATATGTCTGTGTATATGAGTGTATATATATCTATATATATAATCAAGGATGAGGAAGTCAACACGTGAAATATTTAATATGTGAAATAAAGTATTAATGAAGGATTGAATGTTGAATTTCGCAGCGCTTTTCAAGAGCTGTTTTGTTAGATTTTTAGGAAAGAAAACATTGTTGGTGTTTAATCAAAAAACGTTGGGAGAAGGGAAAGTATACACAACAATTAGAAACATCTCTTTCAAGAAATTTTGCTGTAAGAAAGGCTAGAAAGTAGATGGAGCAATTGATGGAGCAGTGTTTGGAAACAAGAGAGACTTTAAAATGGTAAATAGGACAGGATGTTTACATGTTGATGAGAATAATCAACATAATAAACAAAGGTAAAAAGCAGGAGAGAAGAAGCAGGGGTTGGGCTTAGATACAATTGGATTCAACTATTGAAACAAAAAAATGGCAGAGGGTTTATATATGAATGTATGAAAGCGGGTAGATTTAGTGGTAAAAATTATGTGATGAACATTGAAAAATTCTTAAGGGAAAAGAATATGCTAGAAACATATGTTTTACATAGGAAATTATAAATAGCTAATAGATAATACATGCAAAATCATTTGAACTTTAAAATACCTTTGCACTATTTCCATGATTAAATGAAAGACCAGAAAACACAATAGTAGAAATGCTTAGGGAATCTTTGAAAAAGGCAGAGAAATATTATGCTTTTAAATTGTTCAGTTAAATGCAACACATATCTGAAACAAAGGTTTGCATTCTTATTAAGCCAAATACATAATTCTATTTAAAATAGAACTATCACACTCAAGTGAGCAAATGTTTGCTTTCAGATAGTCTATTGTTTAAGTTTGAAAAGTGCAATCTCTTCAAACTGATTTTGAGTCTGCTACTCAATACAGAAAAGCCATTAGGAAGCAGAGTATTAACAAGTATCACCCAGAAAATAAATATTTACCGTCAACCTTATAGATGTGAAAAGTCCTGTTTCCACATATAGTTCTAATTGGATTTAAACTGCTTCCTAAGAGTTCTATTAAGTCTGTGATACTCTTTGAGTAAATAGAACACCATATTATTTTTTAAGCTTTCAGATATCATCAAATGCAGTTTAGGGCACTAATTATCTAAAACTAAGAATGTTTAGTGAGACTTTGTTTCAGAGTCCCTTTCAGTATTGAGTGATTTCAATGCATAATTTATGAAACATTTTTCAACATCATGAACAGTCAGAGAGTTTAAGGTTTAAAGTTTAGTTTTCACTATTATTAAAAATAATTTCACATAATTTTCCTGTTTTTCAGTCATTGTTGATAACTTATCATTTGAAGTTTTTAGCATATTGTAATTTGTTTTTCTTAAAAGTAGGCTGAAATAATTAGATGTGATAAGAAAACAATATGATATAAATCTATATTATTTTTAATATTTACAATGGTACCATATTTTCAGTACATTAGGTGCTGAAGAAGGAACCAAATGAATTAATGCTTTATTTCCTGATGCACTCAGTGTGCTTACATATAATTTAATGTATCATAAAATGAGTCTGAGTACAGCTTCCTAATACATCCAGTTTTTGAAAAAAATGTTTAGGAAGATAATAGAAGATAAACACCACCCTCTTTATGTAATAATAATATTAATTATAAATGTTAAGTTCCTACTACATCTCTACCCTTTTATTAAACCATTTACAAGTCTTACCACATTGAGAGTTCAACACAAGAGAGCAGCACAGGTGTTGTTATATCCATTATTCCAAAGAAAAATCAGTATCTCAGAGTTTTTCAAGTAACTTGGTGAGAACTTTCAGGTGGTAATTAAATGACAGAGCTAGAATCTGAACTTCTGTTGACTTTTGTTTCTACAGAATGCCCCCTGGTTATCACTAAGTTGTAAATTGATAATGGATATTCAGAGTCACAAACTCCCAGTCCCTATTCTTGGTCTGGCCTATAGATATTCAATAAATTCTCTGATGTGTTATCAGAAAATATGAAATAACTCCTTCTACATAAATGGAGACTTTTATCTAGTAAGTTTTAAAATGAAAGTTGCATATATATAGCTTTCTGTTTCATCATCTCCTTTTAAATACAACATAGATATCAATAAAACAAAAATTCACAGCATAATTGATTTCTATAAAAAATATTTTCTGCAAATCTGCATTTTTCAAGGAATGCATTTACACTGGTTTAAATAAAATATAATTCAAATAGTTTATTTTCTGACAAAGTATGAAGCACTCAAATGTTGCGGAAGTCAGGCATCCTGAACAGAAGGACCGGCTAGAGCCACGGCAGAGGAACATAAATTGTGAAGATTTCATGGACATTTATCAGTTCTCAGAATTAATGCTTTTATAATTTCTTATGCCTGTCTTTACTGCAGTCTCTGAACATAAATTGTGAAGATTTCATGGACATTTATCAGTTCCCAAATAAACTCTTACAATTTCTTATGCCTGTTTTTATTTTAATCTCTTAATCCTGTTGTCTTTGTAAACTGAGAATGTACATCACCTCAGGACAACTATTGTACAAATTGATTGTAAAACATGTGTGTTTGAACAATATGAAATCAGTGCACCTTGAAAAAGAATAGAATAACAGAGATTTTCAGGGAACAAGGGAAGAAAACCATAAGGTCTGACTGCCTGTGGGGTCGGACAGAATACAGCCATATGTTTCTTCTTGCAGAGAGCCTATAAACAGACGTGGAAGTAGAAGAGATATCACTGAATTCTTTTCCCAGCAAGAATATTAATAATTAATACCCTGGGGAAGGAATGCATTCCTGGAGGGAGGTCTATAAATGGCTGCTCTGGGAGTGTCTGTCCTATGCAGCTGAGATGAGGACTGAAATACGCCCTGGTTTCCTGCAGCACCTTCAGGCTCACTAGGGTGGGGAAAACCTCCACCCTGGTGAAACTGAGGTCAGACTGGTTCTCTGCTCTTGAACCCTGTTTTCTGTTGTTTAAGATGTTTATCAAGATAATACATGCACAGCTGAACACAGACCCTCATCAGTAATTCTAATTTTGCCCTTTGCCTTGTGATCTTCGCTTCGCCCTTTGCCTTGTGATCTTTATTGGCCTCCGAAGCATGTGATCTTTGTGACCTACTCCCTGTTTGCACACCCCCTCCCCTTTTAAAGTCCTTAATTAAAAACCTGCTGGTTTTGTGGCTCAGGTGGGCATCACGGACCTACCAATATGTGATGTCACCCCCAGCGGCCCAGCTGTAAAATTCCTCTCTTTGTACTCTTTCTCTTTATTTTTCAGACCGGCTGACACTTAGGGAAAACAGAAAAAACCCGTGTTCAAATATTGGGGGCTGGTTCCCCCGATACTCAAAGTTTCTGAAAATCTGCTTTATTGTTTTATTGTAGCTGTACTATAAGCTGGTAATCATCAACTAACATATTTACTAAATGACAGAGTATAAGAGGCTAACATATATATATATACACACACACACACATATGTATAAGAGGCTAACATATATTTTATATTAATAAAATACTAAGAAATAATAGATGTACCTAAAAGGCAGATGCAAAATACCACAGAAAGGAACATTCTAGAAGAGCATGCTGGAACTCAGGAAGTCAGGGAGCTAATGACCACTAGTTCATAGGATTCTCTAAGAACAGTAAAAAACAAGACAAAAAACAACAATAAAAAACACATACACAAAAAAATAAATGACACTGGAGCCTACCAGAAGGTGGAGAGTGAGAGGAGGGAGAGGATCAGGAAAAATAACTAATAGGTACTAGACTTAATGCTTGAGTGACAAAACAATCTATACAACAAATCCCCATGACATGGGTTTACCTATATAACAAACATGCACATGAACCTCTGATATTAAAACTTATTAAAAAATGTTAAATACAAGAAACACTACAATATAGCAAGTTTTAAAGTAACCGATGAAGTTTAAAAAACAGTAACACAATGAAGTGACAACAAAAATAATGCATTCCATGTTGATCTACAAAGAGCACATGTATATTCTTTGGCTTCATGATAATATTTTAATAGTCATAATAATGGATTTCAATGGATTTCAACTATACCCCTATAAACCATCCATAAAACTTAAATATGGCTACCAGAAAGGATATAAATGTTGTCAAAATAGACATTGTAATAGGAAAACTATGGCTTGAAAGCTTACCAAATGAAAATGAAGAGAACTGGACAGGAAGGCAGAATGAGTGACATGCTAAAATTATAAGATGACCAAGAAGAGATACTGTGAAAACATTAGAAATAAGAAAAATAAACTTAATTACATTAACTAAACTTGAAATTGTAACTGAGAAAACACAAGATACAGTGACAATGATTAAAACTGTGAATAGAGGAAAAATGAAAGTATAAGCCATATTCTCACCTTTCAAAGCAGAAAGTCAATAAATAATGAATAAAGTTGATTAATAAAAAAAGTAGTGGTATGTGACCTAATTCTTATAGATATAAAGGTAACCCTCCTGACTCCCACAAGATAGATCACGTATTATTAGAATTTTGCCTTTGGGCAAATTGAGGGTTGAAGGGCATTTCCTAATAAAGGTTTCTATTGTATTTTGTCTTTTTCTCATGTATCATTTTGGTTTTTAAAATGCCTAATAATTATTCTCTCTTTGATTTGGGCATGCTATAGCCAAATAGATGTGACATTTATGCCATTGTAACTGAAACAGCATGTATTCCAAAGCAAGAAGACAGAATATTAGTGGCAGTTTCTCCCAATTATAGACATGCCCTGAATTTCTGAATGGACAGTTACAATCATCCTGTGTTAGGAGAGGATAAGAACTCAATGGTTTACCAATGTTTAGGCTCACATTGTAGTTATTTTTGAAATGTAAATGAGTATATTTAATGCTTTCAATGAATCATTAAACACACATTTATATACTTTCATGAGCTAAAATATTACAATCCAAAATATTGCCTAATTCTGACAGACAGTATTTTTTATGTATAATAGACATTGCAAACTGCACAGATTATCATATTTCTTTCCTAAGGTCAATAAGAAGGTTAATGCTTAGCCATAGGCAGTTCAAGTAGAATATGTGTAAAATGTCAGTCAAGTAGAATAATTACAATCCATTATTAACCCAAGTAACACAAAATAATTACTGATTCTAACCAAGAAAGTTCTATTTTTAACCTATGAATGTCAGGACACAGCCGGGCGTTTAGCCTTGAAGAATCAAGTCTTTATTTTTCTTTTTTTGGCAGAAGTATCGTGGGGAAAGCTATTATTTGTCTTTTGCTCTCTAGAGATCACTCTCTTGCAATTTACAGTGATCTATATAATTTTAAAAGAGTTTGAGTCAGAAAAAGGCAATGGAATATTGTAATAAAAAGGTACTTTGGCTTTATCATACTTGTTTGTTGTTCAAAAAAGAAATCTATAATCAAAATGTATTAATGCCTTTTACTAAAAATTGTGGCTAGTGTGTTTACAATTCATCAGAAGAATATAAAAATCCTTTTCTCATACAATAATAAAATTGCTGTCCTATTTTGAAACTTAAAGCATAATTTAGCTTTTGAACTAGGAAAGTTGTGTGATACATTAAAAATTCTAAATCTGAAATATCCATACATTCATTTATTGAGCTCTTACTATCTTTTCTGACATAACATTAAACAAACTACATGTATGTGGATGTTCTTCAATGTAATTGTGATGATAGCAGTTTTTGTGACACAGTCTTCTATAATATTTCTACCACTATATTTTCTCCTTATAAAGACAATTATAAATTTCTGAGTTATGACTCTACTATGTTAAAATAAAATAAAAATAATATATCTAAGAAAAAATGAAAATCATATTTCTTAAGTATTTTCATGGGTTCATTATACTATTTCAAAATATTTTAACATTTAAGTAATAAAGATAATTCATGAAGGTTTGTAACTAAAATGAACCACAAATTTACAACTTAAACAACTGGGTGGGTAGTTGTGCTAGTCATCAAAAGAAGGCATCCCAAGAATAGATGTGCCGAGATGGAGAATGATAATTTGTAGCTGAAGATGTCTATAATATAACTAGATACAGATATATTTCTATGGTACCTGGAAACATAATGAGTTGAAAATAATTCTTATTGGAGACATAGATTCAGGAGGAATAAAAATGTATGAGTAATATCTTTATCACAAGAGTAGAAAACGTGCACATATGTCATAGAGGATGCAGAAGACGAGAAACATCACTCCAGCACAAGGGAAAGCACAAATAAATGGACAGATAAGAGATTCCAGATATTAGTGTTTGGGTCCCCTCTTTCATCATGGGCACAAATACCTCTCTCACTTATGTATTTTCCATTAGGTGAGCCATTAACAATGGGTAACGGTTTGTATAACGCACACAATAATAATTCCTCAGGTAAAGATGAATTAAACTATGAAGGAACTTTGTCCAAGGGCCATACCAAACCTCTGAGTGGTTGAGTCAGTGAGAGCATTACACTGTAAATGGTCTGCATTTGGAA
Organism: Theropithecus gelada; assembly: GCF_003255815.1. Taxonomy (NCBI): domain Eukaryota; kingdom Metazoa; phylum Chordata; class Mammalia; order Primates; family Cercopithecidae; genus Theropithecus; species Theropithecus gelada. The sequence continues at coordinate 20,011,291 of NC_037673.1, forward strand.
TAGTGACTAAGTTCTACAGGAATTTAAAATAGAGATGGGGTTGCCTGGCTTCAAAGTTGTACCCGGACCCTTAGTGACATGGCATCTTACGACCATAGTGCAAGATGAGACATGAATTGCCCATCAGGAGCTAAATGATAGTATCTCTTTGCTAGTCAGACTTAATGCGAGCCCCAAGGCGGTAGGTTTCAATGGTGGGCAGACTCAGGTTTCAGTTGACATACTATCAGTAATGGTACTCGTAGAAAATGGTTAGGGTGCGACCAACAGTTTTTGTTTAGTGTTCTAAATATAATGAAGTTCATTTATATCAGAAAAAAAGGTACATAAATAATAATAGCAATATGGGAGCCTGTATTCATGGACTGAGTCTATAATTATTTATTTAGTTCTAGAACCTTTACAAAACCCATTCGTGAGGTAATAGAGGAAGTTGTTATTGATATCTAAACTCTAGAAAAAGCTATGGATGTGATTGGTATATAAATTTATTAGTATGTCTCAACATCAAAATATATCAGTAACCGCTCTTATTAAATGTATTATTTGGTACGCATAAAATTCACAAAAAATAATAATAGAGAAAAGTTTCCCGTCACCTGTGAGGAGATACAAGTCTGATTTGCTCCAAAGAATGTTATAAAGAAGATAACCAATTTTAAAGATGCACACTAGTTAAGATACTGCTCTTGGGGAAAAATCGTGTATCCAATTTATACTTCAACAATCACATATGATGTTTCCTCCTTCTCTTGTTAAAGTGCACTGAAATGGAGCCTGGGCCTGAAGAATCCCTGAGCAGGCAAAGCCAGTTTGTCCTCAAATAAACTCTCTACAATTTTCTTTTTCCTCAGTTTATTTTTTTTAACATTTAAAAAGAGTGAATTTTAGAAAGCATGTAAATCTCTAAGAAAAAAGCTTATGAAAGTTTATGTGATCAATCAGATCAGGGTTTATGACCCACTTAGATATTTTTACATTGTTATCGCAAAATTTCTGAAACACTTTTAAAATAAGATATCTATCTGTCTATCTTATACATATAAATGTGTCCATATATGAGATATATAAATATATATCATATAGTCCGTATGTATTACCTATAGTATATATACATCATATATGTAGTATATATAGCATACATACACACACACACACATACTAATGTCACTCTTTAGGTTCCTTTTAAGGTTCCTCTCTCTCCTCTCTCTTTTTTATTATTTCTCAGTGAGTAGATGCAGTCTAGTGATTAAAATATCATCTACATGATAACTTCTCCCACCTCCATTCCACTACTTTCCCCAAAATACTCTCCCCTCTCAGCTTTCCCCTATTTCAACTGATGCTAACTACATCTTTCCAGTAAATCAGTTTGAAAATGTTGGAGGCATCCTTTAATCACTTTCCTTTTCTTATTTCTCACAAGCACTAAAATGAATTTTATCAGTCCTTCAAAATATACACAGAATCTGACCACTTGTAAATCCAAAGGTACAGATGTAGTTGAAATCACCACCGTCTCTCAACCGGATGTCAAAATCAACTCTCCTTAACTGATTGTCAAAACGAATATTTTGGTTTCTACTCTTCACTTTCCTCTCCTCTCCATTCACCTCATTCTCAAAACCACAACAAAAGTGATGCTTTTTTAAGTCAAGTCCATGGTGGCGCATGCCTGTAATCCCAGCTACTCGGGAGGTCGAGGCAGGAGAATCGCTTGAACCCGGGAGGTGGAGGTTGTGGTGAGCCAAGATTGCACCATTGCACTCCAGCCTGGGCAACAAGAGCAAAACACTGTGTAGAAAAAAAAAAAAAATCTGTGCCATAAAGGCAGTATGTTACATCCCCAAATATAAGGCACATAGCATATGTGTAACAAATGACTGCCACTAGGTAGTGCTTAAAATATGAGCCTAATGGAAGAATGTAAATACTTGTCGCAATGATTTTCTTAAAGGATTCAAGTGGTCAACTCAGAATGACATGCATGTGCCATTATCTTTTAATGTATTTATTTCTATCTTATACCTTTTCCTCCTTTTTCTTTGTAGTGAAAACATGCTGATCAATAGCATGGTTAAGCAGGTCTCAGAAACCTAAATATTATTTGAGTCCAAGGAAATTGCATTCCCTTGTGAGAAATTTCAGCATTAGGAAGCTGTGGATTTATGTGCTTACAGTCTCTTCATACTACCAATTGAAGGTCTTTAGCTTCTATTTTATAGCTATCATCTCCCTTATAGTGTCTGCTGCATTATACTATCTTTGCCACCTACTTCGAGTATATTCTTAGCTTTGACTTGCTCAAAGTTAGGTCCTCCCTAACCTACCTCTGACTCTGCAGATCTTCTCAGATATAACATTTACTATAACCATATTGCCTCTCAATTTCTTAGTTACTCAGACCCTTTGGAAAAAAAGTATCCCCATTCTACAAAAGTATGGCTTTTTCAAATGTTGTTAATCATTCTATGGATTGACTGCTTTGAGTCAGGTATTTAGCACAATCCAGTCTGCTGTGGTCAGATGGAGCAGAGTCAGGTGATACAAATGTGACTATCTAAGACTGAGGTTAGAGGATGGGAAAAGACAAGCTCCCTTGTAAGAAGCCATGGGCACAGCAGTTCTGGCAATGGGGCTGTGTAATAACACCTTTGTTTCAAAACATCCTCCATTGCAACATCATCATCTATATTTCTGTGAAAGACAACCAACACAGTAAGTAGTCATTTTTTTCTTTATTCTGTCTTCTTTTTACCTGTAACTTAATAAAGTTATGAATTTATTTTACATATAGTACTATTATAAAACGTATGAAGGCATAATCTTTTTAGACTCATGTAAGATCTATTTCTGACCTATTATCAATTAGAAATATGAAATCCCTTTTGGGATCAGTTCAAGGCTATTGAAAGATAAATTCAAGCAAAAATATTCTTCGCTTGAGAAATATTCTCATGTTTAAGTTTGGCAGCCATACAAACTAAGTTCTAAATTCTCAAAGCCTCAATTCTGAAACACTGATTCTTTCAGTTGGATAGTTTTTATTGTGGAGTCAGCTTTTAAGTGTAAGCCAAGTAGAAAGTATGTCTAGAAAGGATGGTTTTTGCCAATAGGCAAGTGAGATGAGTTCTGCAAAGATGCTTGGAAACTTTCCACAGCAGGAAAGCATATGATATATTTTAGTTGCTCGAAGTATTTGTATTCTGCACTCATGCTCAGAGAGTCAGGCTAAGTGTGCATTTATAAAGTAAGGAAACAAACTAACCCAACAACTAGCTTTCAGGAAACTCTGCTTTATTTTTAGCTATTGTTGTTTCAGAGATATAATTCCTGTACTGAAAATAATGGATAAAGTAAACTTAGAGAAATATGTGTAATCAGCCCTTATTGAGTTAGCATAGAGGATTTTTTTGAAGAAATTTGAAAGGATTGAAGTCAACATTTACATTTTCATTGTTATCACCTGTCTTGAAACAGAAGGTCCTCTGCATTAATAACAGGCATGTATAAGCACCTGCTTCTAAGATCATTGTGAACAATAGCTACTGCTGTCTGCGGAGAAAAATTTGGCTTTTTGCCAGCATTATATAGGGCTTGCATCTACTGTTTAGTTCTAACTTTAGAGTCCTTTGGTTTCCTTTTTTTTTTTTTTTTTCTGTGAGATTGAGTCTTACTCTGTTACCCAGGCTGGAGTGCAGTCTTGCGTGGAACGATCTTGACTCACTATAACCTCCGCCTCCTAGGTTCAAGCAATTCTCCTGTCTCAGCTGCCTGAGTAGCTGGAACTACAGGTGCCCACCACCACACCTGGCTAATTTTTGTATTTTTAGTAGAGATGGGATTTCACCATAAAGTCAGGCTGGTCTTGAACTACTGACCTCAGGAGATCCACTTACCTTGGCCTCCCGTAGTGCTGGGATTACAGGCATGAGCCAATGCGCTCAGCCAAGTCCTTTTGGTTTCTGTATGTTCCACATTTACAAAAAAAAAAGTGCACTTTCACAATCAGGAATGGACAAGTTTTTTTTAAAAAAAAATACATATATTTTTTTTTTGTCCTCTATATGTTCTCACTTTATTTTTGTATTGGTTTTCTTTTTTTTTCTTTCTTTTGTGTTTTTGTTTTTTGCATGGAAAGGGATTAGTTCCAGTTCATTTTGTCTATGTATATGTGATATCAATTCTAAGAAGTTATGTCAAATGATCTTTGTCCTCATTTGATGGAAGCTGAGAAAAGAATATCTTCTACCCACAGTTGCTGAGACAAAATTAAAGGCTATAGACTAGTTGAGCTTTATAGTCTTAAAGAATCTAGAAAAGTAGCTACAATTAACTTTTTGTTTATCTGTACCAATCTAAGATGTCATCCCTAAGTAAATATTAAAAAGTCAACCTCATAAATACAAAGGCACAATTTGTCTTGCTAATAGCTCTATTCCCAGTGTTTAGAATTGTGTCAATCAGGCAATAAAGGCAACATAAATATTTGTTCCGCATGCCAATTAAATCATAACTATGGATAGATCATTTATTAATCCCTATCATGACAATCAGAGCCATATAAAAATCCCAGGAATTCAAAAAAAGAAGTAACTGTCAGTTTTGACCTTTGAAAACATTCATATCCTAAATCTCTTTTTTCTGTATGAATTTCAAATTTTCCATTATGAATAATCTATGTAAACATTTTGTTCTACAATTTAGACAGATTTTGTTGCACTGAAATTATTAATTCATATAATAATAAACATACATTCTATTTATTAACTTATTAATTTATTCACTCATCATTAATTAAAGAAAGATATTTAGATTGTTCAATACATGCCTGACACTGTTCCATGCACTGGAGTTACAAAACCCTGAAGAACTACAGCTATCATGAAATTTAGCTTCTCTGCTTCATCATAGTTTTAAAATTGAATTTATCACACTGAACCACTTTTTCATAATATGGCTGTCATTTATTTAAGGGTGACATCTTAGGTCTAAGCAAAGAACCAAAGAAGTCAACTGTAGTTTCTATTCTCCTCTTTTAGGTGATGGAACTTAACCACTCATTTTTCTAATTTGTTTCAGCAATTCTGTGTAAAGAATATTCTTGTATTAGCTTTCTTTAAATGATAAATAAAGACTACTTCATGTGTATGCTGAGAATGTGGTGTGCTGAAACCACATTTACTTAGACAAAATATGTGTGCAATAACTTTTAAGATTCTTAAGCAATATTACTTTTTAAATTGTGCATTACCTTTAATTGTTAAAGACCCTTTCACCATTATCAAAAAAGAAAGCTATTGAGAGGTCATTAGGATATATACAATTTCCATCTCTGGCCCATACTTTATTGAGAGAATAAAGATGATCTTTTAACAAAACCTTACCTTAATTCATCAAAAAGCTATTGGTCTAGGCACTAATTTCTCAGTTGCCTTAGCTATTAGTCAAATGTCAGAGATTTATCTTTCTTTCCTAAATAAATGTCGACATTGAGTAGTATTCTAGAATTGTACTAGAACTATTTTTAAGTACACAAAAAAGGAAGAAACAAATATACAAGTCATCATAGTAGTGTTCACACAGTTATTATTTTTAAGGCATACCTTAAATGAAATAGGAACTTCTGGCCGGGCGCGGTGGCTCAAGCCTGTAATCCCAGCACTTTGGGAGGCCGAGACGGGCGGATCACGAGGTCAGGAGATCGAGACCATCCTGGCTAACACGGTGAAACCCCGTCTCTACTAAAAAAATACAAAAAACTAGCCGGGCGAGGCGGCGGGCGCCTGTAGTCCCAGCTACTCGGGAGGCTGAGGCAGGAGAATGGCGTAAACCCGGGGGGCGGAGCTTGCAGTGAGCTGAGATCCGGCCACTGCACTCCAGCCCGGGCGACAGAGCCAGACTCCGTCTCAAAAAAAAAAAAAAAAAAAAAAAAATGAAATAGGAATTTCTTTATACCTATTATACCTGACTTTACTATTCAGTAAATAATGAATTTCAAAATGATTAAGTAGCATAGTTAATTTATTTGGACCACAACGAAAAAAAAAAAAAGGTCCTTATTTTTTGGATACAGGTAAGGGACTCATAATGAAGGGAAAAACTTAATTTCCTTCTCAGGGAATGTTATTATTGAGCCTTACTTGATATAATTTTGAACTTCAGGCTGAAGCTACTGAAGGTAGAGATGAAAATATTTTGCCCTTACTGTAACATCATTCTACAGTACTATACTTAAGTTTCTGAGCCTAGCCAAAGAATCATAGTATAAAATCAAACATACCTCAAAAAATTAAAATCAAAATACACCTATGAAGAATAGATTACAAGGCAATGGAAAGTAAATCTTAGAGAAGTAAATAATTGTGATGTGAATTTATCTGTCTCATTAGCTTTTATAAGGGTACCAACCTTATCTGTATAACTGAAAAATATAACATGGCTAACTCCAGTTTACAATATCATCAACTAATATACCCTAAATGACAGTTGCAGTTTTAATTACTATAAAGCTGGCGCAGTTTGAACTAGTAAATTATTAGGATTATGGTAGAATTCGGTTGTGAATCCGTCTGGTCCTGGGCTTTTTTTGGATGGTAAGCTATTAATTACTGCCTCAGTTTCAGAACTTGTTATTGATCTATTCAGGGATGGTTATTGGTCTATTCAGGGATCTGATTTCTTCCTGGTTTAGTCTTGGGAGAGTGTATGTGTCCAGGAATTTATCATTTCTTCTAGATTTTCTAGTTTATTTGGGTAGAGGTGTTTATCGTATTCTCTGATAGTAGTTTGTATTTCTGTGGAATCGGTGGTGATATCCTCTTTATCCTTTTTTATTGTTTCTATTTGATTCTTCTCTCTTTTCTTCTTCATTCGTCTGGCGAGTGGTGTATCTATTTTGTTAATCTTTTCAAAAAACCAGCTCCTGGATTCATTGATTTTTTTGAAGAGTTTTACGTGTCTCTACCTCCTTCACTTCTGCTCTGATCTTAATTATTTCTTGTCTTGTGCTATCCTTTGAATTTGTTTGCTATTGCTTCTCCTGTTCTTTTAATTGTGTTGTTAGGGTGTCAATTTTAGATCTTTGCCACTTTCTCCTGTGGGCATTTAGTGCTATAAATTTCCCTCTACACACTGCTTTAGCTGTGTCTCAGAGATTCTGGTACATTGTGTATTTGTTCTCATTGGTTTGATAGTGTGGCAATTCCTCAAGGATCTAGAACCAGAAATACCATTTGACTCAGTAATCCTATTATTAAAAGATTATAAATCATTCTTCTATAAAGACACATGCACACGTACATTTACTGAAGCACTGTTCACAATAGCAAAGACTTGGAACCAACCCAAATGCCCATCAGTGATAGACCGGATAAAGAAAGTGTGGCACATATACACCATGAAATACTATGCAGTCATAAAAAAGAATGAGTTTATGTCCTTTGCTGGGACATGGATGAAGCTGGAAACCATAATTTGCAGCAAACTAACATAGGAACAGAAAACCAGATACCACATGTTCTCAAAAGTGAGAGTTGAGCAATGAGAACACATGGACACAGGGAGGGGAACATCACACACTGGGGCTCGTCGGGGTCTGGGGGGCTGGGGGAGGGATAGCATTAGGAGAAATACCTAATGTAGATGACAGGTTGATGGGTGCAGCAAACCACCATGGCATATGTATACACCTATGTAACAAACCTGCACATTCTGCACATGTATCCCAGAAGTTAAAGTATAATAAAAAATATTATTAGAACTCATATCAGGAGCCAAAAAAATCACATTTAAAAGAATATAGGCCGTGTATGGTGACTCATGCCTGTAATCCCAGCACTTTGGGAGGCCGAGACGGGCAGATCACCTGAGGTCAGGAGTTCAGGACCAGCCTAGCCAGCATGGTGAAACCCCGTCTCTACTAAAAATACAAAAATTAGCCAAGCATGGTAGGGCATGTGTGTATACCAGCTTCTCAGGAGGCTGAGGAAGAAGAATTGCTTGAAGGCAGAAGGCAGAGGTTGCAGTGAGCCAAGATTGTGCTACTGCACTCCAGCCTGGATGACAAAGCGAGAACCCATCTCAAAAAAATAGATAGATAGATAGATAGATAGATAGATAGATAGATAGATAGATAGACAGACAGACAGATAGATAAGATTGGTATCTTTAAATAGTAATTGTTTAGTTACACAAAACTAGTATGTGCTATAACATTTTTCACACTAACTTGGAAATTGAAAAATATTATGAAAATGCATGATATGATAAAAATGTGAGCTCCATGTAGGCAAGCATACATGATTTAGTAGAAGGCAATAGTTTAAAAATATTATCATGTTATATTTGAAATTAAATTTGCATCACACAGAGAATTACATTCAACTATCTGTGCCCAATTCTATATAAGTGAAGGCAACCAAAATATTATTCACCATACTATTTTAAAATATATAATAAATGGCTCTGAAAGAAAACAACAGTTTTCTAAAAAACCTGCATTTTGTATGATTGACACAAACGATATTTTTCCTAAAGGAAATTTTGTCCTGATAACATGATGCAAGAAAAAAAAAAAGATGTTTCAAAATAGAAAGCTAGTTTATATTTGTCAGAGATTCAATACTTAGGAAAGCAATTATTTGATTATTTGGCTATTTTATACATGCACATAATTCTGAGAAATATACTATATATTATCAGTTTGAATTTATTTTGTTTCTCATTAAGTTTTATCCACTCTATGAAGCAGCATTACTACTGAAAATTTTAGAAAAGATTTACCTATATGTCTCCCTCAACACCATTTCTCAGGTAGGATGAAAGTAGTCCTATAATGAATCCTTAAATAAAAAACTAGTAAATTTCAGAAAAATATTAAGAACTCCACAAAAAATATTTAGAAATAAATAAAAATAAACATAAATACACAATAAATATAAACAATTAAAAATGAAGGAATATAATTAATTTTATTAAAATCTCCACAAAATATAATTCCTTTCAACTTCAAATTACAAAATATTTACTGAATACATATTAACCAAATTAAGCATTAAAGTAACAATTCTACCTGCCATATACACATCGTGGCGGTGACTGCTTATTTATTTCAATTTCAGATTTATAAATAATTAGATTTAAAGATAGCCTTTCTTAAATGAACTTGTTTGATGTACATGCAGTAAAATACTTGGGTAAATGTTTGCCAAATATTAGCACACTTTATTAGTGGCAATAGTGGGATTATTTGCCTGTATTATTGAAATTGTTAAAAAGAATATATATATAAGGTTGTATTTAAAGTCAAATAATAAGACTATAAGTAAAAATATTAGCATGCAATTAAAATAGTGGAATGACTTATCCACATCCATCTTACAAAGTGAAAAATTAACCATAGCATTGCTTTAATAAGTAATCATCTGCTGTTAAACAAAGTCTACGTTTAAAAGTGAATGTGCCATTTATTCTTTCCTTTTAGTTCAATATGAACTCCAGAAAAGCATCTTAGAGATCATGTCCTGACTTAGACCTTAAAGTGGTCAGGAATCAACGGCAATTATCAACACTTCTGTGGCACTCATTGCATGCCACACAGTGTCCTAAGTGTATTACTGAATATTCACTGATTCACTGATTTAATCCTCACAATGACCCAATGGTGAAGGCATTGTTATTTTCCATATTACACATTTGAAAAAACAGGCTTGGAGGGGCTCAGTAAATTCCCTAAAGTCATACAACTTGAAAAAAGTAAACTAACCTTTAAGCCCAGATTTTTTTTTTTTTTTTTTTTTTTGGAGACAGTCTTGCTGTGTTGCTCAGGCTGGAGTACAGTGGCAGAATCTTGGCTCACTGCAGCCTCTGTCTCCCAGGTTCAATGATTCTCCTGCCTCAGCCTCCTGAGTAACTGGGACTATAGCCACGTGCACCATACCTGGCTACTTGTATTTTTAGTAGACATGAGGACATGGGGTTTCACCATGTTAGCCCGGATGGTCTTGAACGTCTGACCTCAAGTGATCCACCTACCTCGACTTCCCAAATTGCTGGGTGGAATCACTTCTCTTTAACTGCTACCCAAAACAAATACAGCAGCATCCTAGATGCAGCCTTAGAAAACACTCAAAGCAATGGCACAGTATTCACCTTCATAGATGATGCTAACAGATTGCTTCATCGAGATATTTTATTACGTATAATAACCAACATGAGATAATTTCCCTACTGAACTGTCTTACAAGCTAATGGAGACGGCACTGATATTTTTCTAGATTAACCAAATGAGCCTTTACTGACTTGGAAACAACTGTCAAAAGGGAGAAAGAAGTTTAGCACTGCTCTTTTATTATCTTAAACAATTAGAATACAAAAGGAAATGTTAGACACATCTACACATCAAAAATTATTTTAAATAAATTAAATTTAGGACTGAATGCTTAGGTCAGTCCTTTTCAAGCTATAACATAATAGCTAAGAACATTCTAGAAGGAAATGCACAAGCAATAAATGTTCTCAATTTGTTGTTGTAAATTATTCTTCATTTAAACCTCTTTCTAAATTTATATTTATGTAATACAATGTACATTGCATTTGGTCCAATATATTTTTTTTTGAGACAGAGTCTTGCTCTGTCACCCAGGCTGGAGTACACCAATATGCTTCTTACAGAAATAAAAATAATTGTGTCTTTGATCAAATACTTTTTGACTATCATGTTTTGGCCCATTTTCCAATAATTATTAGTTTTTTAATGACTTTTTTATTTATGAATTTTTTCACTAGGATATGATTGAATCAGCTTATAAAATTCATGGAGAAGTATTTTATAAAATATGCATACAATTACCACAGAAAAATATTATTCCCAGTACCTTAACACTAATAAAAATAAAACTACAAGCCACTGTACTATACTTTTTCTTTAATTTATTAAAGTAAATAAATGTATTTATTATAAATGATTTTATGAATCTTATAAACTCTGTATTTCAAGAATTAACAACAGTTTTGGGAAATTGTGGGTCTTCATTAGGTATGCATTAATTATGTGCATCCCCATTTATTTACCATTATCTTGTATCATAGGAATCCCAAAGAATCAACATTCCACTCTGGTCCACAAGGTAGAAGAAAAATTTGCTTGAGTCACATTGGGTATTGACAAACATCACATTTTGCTAGCAAGCAATCAACCTTCAGAAATGTTAATCAGTAGTTTAATATCTCCCTTAGCTGAAAAGTCACGTTGGCCATTCAAAGATGCCTTGCAATTTGTATTTGTTAATCTGAGTACCAGGCACTGTCTTGAGGCCACACACTAAACAAGACACTAAATGTTCCTTTTTCAAAAAGACCTATATATTCTATTCCTAAATATCTTCAGATATAAATGTACCAACCTTATACTTTCCCCTGTATCTGCGACAACTAGCATGGAGCTAGCCCCAAATAAGCACTGAATAAATGTTGTCTGGACACTCGTCTGTCTTCACAATTTGACACCATGGTGCTTGGTGGCACAACTGCTACTTAACAGTTAGTTTAGTGTTCAGCACACAGATATATATGGTCAATAAATATTTACAATGAACTAAAAAGCATGTTTTAAGCATGCATATGATTTATTTGGGCTGCTTCTTATGTTGTATTATAATTTGTTATATTTTATACTCCAGAACAAATATCTATTAATAGCATAATATATTTGCAACTGAAGCATATCTTTAACGTGTTATTATGAAACAAAAAACAATCTGCTATCAGTTAAAACTTTCTCTTAAGTCTTAGCAAACACACTGAATATCAAATGGCAGTGACAAATAATCTCTGGGCTCTGCAAATGGAAAACACCATGGCTGAAAGTTAGCTATTTGATTTAGGATGCAACATAAAAGCCTGATGACATTTTCCCTGTTTTATACACAGACAAACCGAAGAGCAAAAGATGAATTGACTTTATCAAGAAAAATTGGCAAATAAAATGGCTCGTCACTGCTATTTATCTTGGTTCTTGTTTCTTGGTCTTAATCAGGGGCTGTTTTGGAAGCCAAGTGTTAGCTTCTTTGTGGAATGATGTGTGTCAACAACCCCAATTTCTTTTATTATGATAAGAAACACATTTTATCTCCTTTTAAAATTGCTGTATGATTTTATTTGTGTGTTTACAGATAAGGTATTTGAGGTTTTTTTAAATTATAAGTTTTATTGTTGGACTTTTCAGATACCTATAGGTGACATGCACTTAACTGAAGGTCTTGCTTCTTTTGCTACACAGAAGGTTTATAGATATGTGACCTTACCAATTAAACGCCGATTCTCAGTTTTCAACAGAACCTCTATAAAATGAAGATATTGAACGTGCTCAGCTTACTGCATTGGGCTGCTGTGTGAAATAACTAAGATAATGCCTTTGAAAATATGTTTGCAAGGTATGAAATTCCCTATGAAGTATGGGACCACATAGTAGATTTATTACAAATATAATATGAATATTATTCTTATATGTTTACATAATTAAGTTTGATATACATTAACTTTATCACTGGGGGTAATTTTCTCATGCAACAGTTGTGTATTTTTTGGTCTTAATTTTCCTGAACTGTTAAAATAACAGCTTATTGTCCCAGCTACCCCTACGATGCTTTCTCTCTTCTTGCAGGTTTATGACTTCCCAGCTTTCATCAGAGTGTTAGGGAAAGTTATTGATTTTTAATTTAATTTTTGAATTAATTTTTCCATTTGTTTTTCTACTTATTATAAGTTTAAAAAATGACTCTCGTGAGAATGTTCATTAAAAAATGAGGAAATGACGTATCTTATAAAATTTTCTTTGGGGGAATATCATTTATGAGGTATCTCATTTAAAGGGTTTATGTTAACTAGATACAATTGATTTGGCTTAAAATATTAAAAGCAATATCAAGACTAATATTCTAAATAATTTAATTATATAATATAAAAATAGATTCCCATAATTTCCTGAGAATACAGTAGTTTATAGTTTTATTAAACAAAATGGTGAAGGATATTAGAAATTCATTAAATATTATAACACAGCTTCACTTTAACTTATAATGAGGTTATTCCCCAATAAACCCATTTTAAATTGAAAGCATCTAAGTTGAAAACGCATTTAATACACCTACAGAACATTGTAGCTTACTCTAACTTACTGTAAACATGCCCAGAACACTTACATTTGCCTACGTTTGGGCAAAATCATCAAATGCAAAGTCGATTTTATAATAAAGTGATGACTATTTCATGTAATTTATTAAATGCTGTACTGAAGGTGAAAAATAAAATATTTGTATGGGTATCAAAGAACGATTTTTACTTAATGTGTTTCCCTTTTGCACTGTCATAAAGTCAAAAAATCCTAAATCCACCCATCATAGGTTGGGGATCATCTGTATTTCCTGAATCTTTAAAAAGAACCTATTTAATATCATAAAGGCAATGCTCACAGTGTTTAACATAAATTCATATTTTGCTCAGTATATCTAAATAACTACAAGGGATTCATGGAAGGCAACTTGAAGATGGAACTCTTGTTATGGATGACATTTTCAAATTAGAGATATATATTTTTAATAGAAAATGTAAAAAATATGGTGATTACTGATGAAAAACTCGTTTTACAAATAAGACTATGATAGATCAAGTAACAAAAACGACATCAATAGAGAATAACTTCAGAGAGGCCAAGCTGGAACATCAACTCTAATTTTGATTGAGTCATGCATCATTATAAATTTATCTGGCTACCCTGTATCTGAAGAAAATGAAAAAATCTTTCCTGCTTCTGCTGTCTCGCGCCATCCCCAGGGATTCTGATACGGTGTCATTTGAGATCTCCTGTTCTTGATACCAGAAAAACACTACACTTTAGAATTACCTAATAATATCAATAAAACGTATTTGGTATGCAAACTTCAGTGCATTTATTACTTCATACAAAGTTGTATTATCACTCATACCTTAGCATCTCAACTTCTTCTATGTGAATATGACTTGACACAAACTCAAAGTAAATATAGCTACCTAGAGAAGGTTACTTTCAAAGGACTGCCATTAAGGTGGTTGGTGAAATTCAAAGTCTCTGGAGGATATGAGAAAACATTCTTTGATGAAATGTAAGTTTAAAGTATCCAATTTTGTTTTGTTTCTTTTTCCACAGCATGCCCAGTGACCAAACATAATAATAAATTTTTCATACTTTTCTTTCTTTAAAAGCAACAATAAGAAAAAGTAGGTATATAGACTTAAGCCTGGTAAGTGAGAAAAATAATATTGAAGATGCTTAGCAAAAGTTTTCTGAGTTTACTGGGGCAAGAAAATATGACAATATTAATAGTCAAATATGGAATACTATTAAAAATTCTGACATTGTCCAAATAAATTTATTTTTTTTACAGTAGGTTATACCAACATCAGTCCTTAGAAAATGGGCTAAATTTACATTGAGAAGCTCACCTAGTAACATGTAAATACAGCCAGTCCTCCATATCCATGGATTCCTCATCCAAAGATTCAACCAACCACTGATAAATATATTTGGGGAAAAAAAAAACAACAGTAAAAAATAATACAAATAAAAAATTCACTAAATAAATGTTTACCTAGTATTTACATTGTATTAGGTATCACCAATAAGCTAGAGATTATTTAATATGTAGGGAAGGATGTATGTGGTTTATATTCAAATACTTTGCCATTTTGTACCAGTGACTTGAGCATTGAGTATATTGGTATCACAGTGTACTGTAGCAAAGCTACTCAGGCCATTAGTTGATTTTAATTAAATGAAAGTCATCCAGTGATTACAGACTAATTAATTTTTAACCCAACTATAAAGAAAGATTGCTCATTAATGATGAACATTCCCATATTTCACCATTATATAGGTCTCTGTATATATTAGGTTGTTCATTCCTAAGGAAAGAAGAAATGAAATGCAGACGTTACACACTATTTTGGCAAGATTTTTTTTTTCTATTCTTTCCTGTTTTGGTTCGTTCTAGTTTCATGCTGGGTTTGAGACTTTAGAAAATAAATGACGAGTTTATTTCTAGAGCTATCTTGTGATCCTAATAAAATAGCAGCCTTATCTCTTTCTTTTTGTTGATCTGGTCTACCTTGTATTACAGTTTATAAACCCCTCTCCCAATATACACTTTCAAAGTGGACTCTACACTAAGTTCTTTCTTCTATTCGCTTGGAAAATTTATTGAATAAAATAAGCTAAATGAAAAAAGCTGCCATGAAATTAAAGCAATGCTCTCATCTTAAAGAATGTGGCTCTTTGAGGCATTGTTCTTTATAGAAAAATTTGTATAAAAGTTTAGTCATACCTGATGGGTCATGTACAATACTGTGCAGATATTACAAATGGAAAGACTGAAGACTATGCAGAAAAAGGTAAAGACAATGAAATAAAGAACAGAAAGAGTACTACATATTGGTTTTGGATTCAAGATATGTGCTAAAAATATAAAAATATCCTCAGGAATGCTAAATACAACTTTAGGATAATGGTGACTCCTGAGGAAAATGACCAGGAAACTGGTGAACATAGGGTAACATGGGAGTAGAGTTTGGCTTTATCTATAATTATTTTTTTCAAAAGAAAGGAAATCTGGAATATTGGTAATAGCACTATTTTCTGAGAAATCATACTTGGTTGTTATCTACACAAGTTTTGTAACTTTATGTAAGTTTGCAATATGTTTATACTTAACACTTAAAGTAAGTATAATAAAGAATACCAAAATATTTTAAATATTTAATATCAAAGATAAAATAGAGTTGGGGAAATATCTGTGACTTGCTTATCAAGTTGTTGATTAACCAAATTATCTCCCAATCAAAATTTAGGTATTTTTGGATACAGCACATCATTAAAACAATTAGAATATCCTGGCCACATATGGATTATATTTGCTATTCAAATAATCATTAGAAGTACTAGTTTATTGATTGGATTAGTAACTTGGTCATAAACATGATAATGAGGAAATAAAACCAAATTTACTAAAATAATTTTATCATCCTAATTAATTCAGTCTCAGGACATCATGCTGAAATTTTTTTACCCTTCAAATTCTCCTCAACTCTCATTAAACAGATGCTTATGAGCTAGTTAATGGGGAATAAAAGGGAATTTTCCTTTCTTTTTGCAGTCACACTATTGTTCAGTAGCGTTTTAAAACCTTCTTGATGCTAGGGTTCATTTTTATGTTGGTTGTCATTCAAAAACAAGAAATGAGAATCCTTATTTCTATTTATATAAATATGCCCCACTTGCTCCCACCCCAAGACCTTGGTACTTGCTATGTTTTCTACCTGGGATGCCATTTCTGAGGCTTTTGCAATAGGTATCTTCTTCTCAAGCCTGAAGCTATCACATTCTCAGAAAGACCTCTTGGTCAGGTTATGCAAAGTATTTTACTTGTTCTAGTCACTCTTTACTGCATTGACCTCTTCTTTCTTTCTTTCTTTCTTTCTTTCTTTTTTTTTTTTTTTTTTTGACGGAGTCTTGCTCTGTCGCTCAGGCTGGAGTGCAATGCCACCATCTTGGCTCACTGTGACCTCCGCCTCCCGGGTTCAAGCGATTCTCCTGCCTCAGTTTCCTGAGTAGCTGGAACTACAGGTGCCTGCCACCACACCCAGCTAATTTTTGTATTTGTAGTAGAGACAGGGTTTCACCATGTTGGCCAGGATGGTCTTGATCTCTTGATCTTGTGATCTGCCCACCTCAGCCTCCAAAAGTGCTGGGATTACAGGCGTGAGCCACTGCACCTGACCATTTTTAGAATTTTTAAAAGATTCTATTTTTTAGAGCAGTATTAGGTTCACTGCAAAATTGAGAGAAAGGTAGAGATTGTCCATATACCTCTTCTCTCACACATACATAGCCTCCCCTTAATGTCCCTCAGCGGTGGTACAATTGTTACAACTGATAATCCTACATTGACACCCATATGATCACGACACCTATAATTATCACTCAAAGTCCATAGTTTAGGGTTCATTCTCAGTGCTGCACATTCTATGGGTTTGGGCAGATACACAATGATGTGTACTGGTCATTGTCACATCATGCGAAGTCTTTTCACTGCCCCATAAATTTTCTGTGCTCTACCTGTTTATCCTTTTCTACTGTTCCTCAACTAGTGGCAACTACTGATGTTTCTACTGTATCCATAGTTTTGCATTTTCCCAAAAGCTATATAGTTGAAATACAGATTGGCTTATTTCACATGGTAATATTCATTTGTGATTCCTTTATATCTTTTTATGGCTTGATACTTTATTTCTTTTTAGCACTGAATAATATTCGATTGTATACCTGTATCACTGTTTATTTATTTATTTACCCATTGGAAGGCGTCTTGGTTGGTTCAAAAATTGGTTAAATTTTTATATTTGTGCTAATAAAGGAGATTTTTTTGGTAATATTATTGTCTGCTTTTGGTTCAGGGTAATGCTTGTGTTATTAAATGATTTGGCGTGTACACATACTCTTTATTTTTTGGGGTATGTTTGTCTCCATCTGGTGACTGCAGATGGAGATTGAATGTGATTCTTAACCAGAGTGGTATTAGGGTAAATAAATTGAAAAAATGAGTGTGGAAGAAATGGGCAAACAATTAACAGGGTGCTATTGCCAAATTATTTGATGTGAAGGAGAGGGGGAAGTAAAGGATTGCACCAAGGTTTTGCAGATGGGTGCCTGAGTCCCTGTTCCATCGAGAGATGCAAACACTTCAGAAGAATGAATAATTTGCAGAGAACAAATGTAAATATTAAACAATAAGCTGTAAACTACCTTAACATTGTACTTTTATTTACTCCCAGATAAACTTCTCTAAAATTTAAAATTTAATATTGTAGAAGAGATATAACTAGAACATATAGAAACAAATAACAGTTATGACTCAACAGAAAGTGATTCTTCAATTGTTGGGCTAGCAGTTAATGCTAATTTCTAATAAAAACACCACTCGTTGGCTAATACAATGCTATTTTAGAAATATTTCCTACCATTTTCCTAAAATCTGAGGTGAAAAAAATTTAATGAATATATTCAGTCTGATTCTTCTAGAAGATAAAGGTATAATAATTTCTTGAGGCTATGTAAACATATCCAAAATGAAATTGAGATTCGAAATTAAGGTGCAAATCACTCACCTTACTCATCTAATGTAGCAGATAAAATTTGCCCTTTAAGAAACAATGAGAAGCTGTCAGACATACTGGCATTTAATATTTGGAAAATATCTTTAAGTTTTGTGCATCAGTGTAATTTTATTCTCTGTTGCCACTGCAACAATATTGAAGATCCTGTCAAGACTTAGCTAAAGATTTAATTTCCAAGAAATGTGATGCTATATCCTTCTTTAGGGTGGTTGAGAGTGCTAAACTCCCCCCAAACGAGGAAAAGAGATATGTTAAAATGACACAAGCTAAAAACAGGGCACCCAATCAAAATCTATTACTCACTTCTTATAATTTTGAAATAACTTCCAAAAGTGATTACATCTGCCCTTCCCATTTTCTAATTTTCATGTCGTTCGGTGCATGCTGGTACAACCACAAAGAAATGTACACTAGCTGCTGGAGTTATTTATTTATAATTCAGAATTCTTTAATTCTGAAGAGATAGCTATATGATTAAATTGAGATTTGTATTTATAAATGTATGAATTATGATAAAACATAGCATACTATTGTTTAATATTATTAATTTAAAAATTTAAGCTATTGATAGTTATTAAACAATAGTTAAACTATAAAAGAATAAAATATGCTCCTTTATTTTTGTAATATTTGTGAACAATTTGGACAATTCAAACATTGTAGACTTTGTAAATTGCATACATGTGCCATAAATTTCTTTGAAACATGTTTCCCTCCTAAACAGTAACCTTTTAACGTACCATATGCTATCTTGTAAAACACACTTCTCAACAGCTCAGATGTACATTTCTACCTTCTCTTCGAATTTAGATGTATTTTTCTTTATTGTAAGCTAAAGAGAAACCATTGCATAACTTGGAGACCTACACCTTTGGTGAGAGTTTTCTTACAAAATAAACTGCCACCTAATATATATGTAGTTATTACTAACATTGGGATTTTAACAAAACTAACACAGGATACCGAATTTGGAAAATACCAGGTTAAAATTCTCACAACTGTTTTTCCATCATTCTTTTGCCTCACAAGTACTGTATTCCATCTTAGACCCCATTATGAATTGGAGGAACTAGCAGCAAAAAGATTCTGAAGGAAAACTACACAATAACTAAAAATTGAGTTGAGACGTAAATATCAGGTAACCATCTGTAGGGAAAGGAAACCTTCTCTGCCACATTAAATGATCCACTCCAAGAGTTTCTCTTCTTGTGTTTCTTTTGCCCAATTAAAAGAGGATTATTCCGCTCCACCATGTATCTGGGATTAAAGTTTCTTGATAAATTCAGTTCCATTGAGGGTGCCATGGGAAGTAACTGCATGAAACTTTTAATGAGATTGAAGATTAAACATTCACACCTTTGAGATACTCCTTGTGACTGTGTTTTCACTGTAGTAACAACTGAAATGGACTTCACAAGAACACAGAGGTCTGAGAAACGTTCGGAAGAGGAGAGATGATGTTATAAATCTGGAGAAGTGATATTTTAAAACAAATCAATCATATTTAACCAAAGAGAAATATCCCCTGCAAGTTCCGTCCTAACGGTGGAGTGCATGAGCAATGAACAGTTCACAGTGGTTTTGGAAATATCAGTCACTACAGATAATTCAAAATATTTTTAAAATAGCAAATGGTATCATTTCCTATGGTAAACTGGAACTTTGACAAATTAATCTATGATTACTAAACTTAATTTTAATTAGTATTTTTATAGAAATACATGTTTTCATAAAAAATTGGCAGAAAGGATTGAATGTATTTTCATACATACGTATACTGTTATGGTTGAAAACACATTGGAGATCATTTAGTTGCTTGTTTCACAGATGATGAATCAGGAAATGATGTTTACATTTTGCTAATATAAGGATAGCAGAAATAGGGTCATTAGCTCTTAAACATATTTCTTAGTGTTCTTCTCATTATTGAGACTATTAGAAAAGAAGTACACACAAAAAAACCTTTAGAATCAGTAGCTGTCAACTTCAGCAGTTTTTTTAAAAATCTATCCCCACATCAAATTTACACTCACAGTCATCTAAAACTTGAGTAAACTAAGATGAGAGTATCATTTTCAAATTTTGCTAATTGCAAAACCTGATTTGTGACCTGGTCTGATATTTCTTATTTTTTTCTCTGAAAGTAATTCTCTCTCTTTCTTTTGTTTCATTATTCTTTTCTTTTTCCATTGTGGGGTTTAGTGGGTGGAGCTGCAATACTTTACCTTACTATGTCTACCAACAAAGTTCTCCAGTGAATTTTATTTTGCAGGTATTGCCCCTTGAGGGCATTCAAGTCTAGTGGAAACTTTCACCGCGTTTTGAACCAGATTTTTTTTTTCTACTGAATAAGGGAAATTTGCTTATGTTGGTACTGGACCAGTGAAATTGTGCTTAGTAATGGGATGTTTACATAATATTCCTTGACAAAACATAAGATTGCGATATGTTTCATGTATTTTATATTCTGGAGAGGTATATCCAGAATAGAGGAGAGAGGCTGGTACATCAAAGCATAAGCTACTTATATTTGAGACAGTACTACTGGCATTGTGCCTCAGTAAATGTCCTTCTAATACACAGTATTTATTGCAAACAGATAAAAAGGAAGATAAATTGAAGGGCAACAAGGAAAATGAGAAAAACTTCAAAAAGATGACTAAAAAGGAAAATACTATGAGAAAGAAATAATAGCACTGATAAACTCAGTTATTTCAATACTTTCAGGATTATCGATATACCTATGGAATTTCTGAGACACGGTGGATGTCTGGGAAATCCTACCATTTACATGGCAGAGCTATTACCTCCTGTAAAACCAATTTATTTATCTTAGTTTAAAAATCCTTTTGAAGGTCCTAGTTTTTGAAATGACCATTGATGTTGGACTGAATTTTCCTTTACATAAGCAAAAATTGTCTTACACATAAACCTTTCCACAAATACTAGAGCATTTTTTCAATTGTAGCAAATCGTATTAAGACAGCTTGTGACAACTGGCTATAAGTTTATTAGGCTCTCCTTTTCAGTAGTGGATAAAGTAAAATAATAATAATAATGGCAATTGTACACATATAGGCAGATATACTAATGGAAATATGGCTCATTCATTTTGAATGCCTCCATTACCGTAATATCTAAGTTCTTCTGTGTGTATGATTATCATATGCCTTGTCTCTTGTATTTAATTTTGAGTGCTTTTAATTTTTTATTATTAAACAGTTGGGGATGGCACTTATATACAATATAGTTTTTAAACTGATTATAAACTCACTACTGACTACTTGAAAATAATGTTTATAGATTTGCCAATTACTATTTTGGACTTCTGGTATAAAATAGCTAAATGTTTAAATACTCTTGTAAAGTCAAGGAATGAAGTAACATTCCAAATTAACAGATAAAAAATATATCTGCCTTTAAAATGGATTTTAAATGACCAGAGAAACCTGCAAAATAAGTACCAATGAACATGCAAATCCTTTCATTTCTCTTTGGATAATACATAATCATTACATGAATGTTTTCAAAATGAAGTAGAAATATGAATGACCTTATAATCATAATCTCACCACCACATAAGAATGCTTAAGTACTTTTAATACAATGGTATGGGGGTTTTTTTTGTTTTGTTTTGTTTTGCATCATTAAAGTTGTTAATTGATTTTATGTACCATTTCTAGACTCAAGTATTCTGAAGGCTAGAGTTCCTTGGGCATTAAAATGGCAATGCCCTACTCATTATACATGTAAATCCCTTACAAAATATATTACTTTAATGTATATTAAATGTATTAGTCATTTAACTTGGGATAAAAGAATTAAATAGCTATATTATTGTCTATGACAAGTTCAGTATCTGAAACCAATGCAGATTCAGTTTCTCTGCGATCAGAAATTAGATAGAAAATACACTGAAGAAAAAAAAATCATCTGTAACATCCACAGAGAGTGCATAACCACTAACTTTGCACCTCTTTAGGCCCGTCTGGATTGTGACTTGGGATGTATGTGGCCCAAACCAAGAAGACTTATATATAACAGATTTCCAAATAACTCTCTGGGTCCTTGGACATCACTGAATGGAAGTAATCTTAAACCCCGAATAATTGGCTGGACACAGTGGTTCACACCTGTAATCCCAGCACTTGGGGAGTCTGAGGCAGGTGGATCACGAGGTCAGGAGATAGAAACCATCCTGGCCAACACGGTGAAACCCCGTCTCCACTAAAAATACAAAAATAAGCTGGGCATGGTGGTGCATGCCTGTAGTCCCAGCTGCTTGGGAGGCTGAGGCAGGAGAATCACTGAACCTGGGAGACGAAGCTTGCAGTGAGCCAAGATTGCACCGTTGCACTCCGGCCTGGAGACAGAGCGAGACTCTGCCTCAAAACAAACAAACAAACAAACAACCCTTAAGAGTTGTTTAGCTCTGTGTTGACAGAATATGGCCATGAGATAGGATCTAAGCATTTTACGTCAAAAAAGAAAATTAAAAAGTAAAAGAACACTAGAACGTAGTTTTAAAAATTTATTTTTCATGCGAGGAGAAGGCTAAGTGTTTATGTAAGATTCAAGGTGGGACAGTAAAAATAGAGCTCAGTCCTGTTTCTGCATACAAGGTCTGTGCTTTTTCTAATGCAAAATTCCCCTGTGTTGACAATAATTTAGGTTGTGATTACAGTCGGAAAAATCTACTTTTCATTTTACAGTAAAATTTTGACCTTATAAACATGCCATTTTCACAGATAAAAATAGTTGAATAGTTCAAAAAAAATCGGAAACTTCTTTCTTCTTCTATTCTTTATGTGGAATTAAAAAACCATCTAGGGAATTCAGGAGCAGGATGAGGTATGACAAATTAGCTACTGAGTAAAATGGATACTATCTGAGTGATAGTTAAAAGCCCAGACTTGACCACTGTGTAGCATATCCATGTAACTTCACTTGTACCCCTTAAATCTATAAAAATAAATAAAAATATCTGAAAAATTAGTCTTATGAAAGTCTCAAAACATGAACATAATTTATTTTTCCATGTTATTTTATATGTATTATATAATACACATTTCTTACATATTGCTAATAACACATATCAGATACATAGTGTTATATAATATGTAGATTTTTACTTGTGTATGAGAATTTGTATTCAAGGAGTCTCATTTTGTGTGTGTTTGGGGTGGGGGTGGAATATTGAGAGTTTTCAGATGATTGACCTTGAACACAAAAAGTAACTACATTAGATTGTCTTTATTTTGTCTATTTGTCTTTCTCTTCATGAATTGAGATGGCAATAAAATGTAATACAAAAATCAATGTAAACCTCATAATGAAATGGCAAGCTTGGTTATTCTTTTAATCATGTCTTTTAAAGTAAAAGACATGAGTAGGCATTAAAATAAATGAATATCTTTGGATAAATTCCCCCCAAAAATAAACCAGACCAAATTGTGAAAGTAAGAATAACTAAATATTATGATTAAAGATAGTAAATTTATATAAATATTGTACATATGTTGGGCTTTCTCAACTACAGGCATAAGTATTTGATATCCCAATGTATTTTTACAAACCTGACAAGTTTGCACTTCTGTCTTTGTTCTACCTTCTGAAAAAGGTAAATAGGAGAATTTTAGAAATATTTATAGATTAAAATGTAGGATAAAAGTAGTAAGGCTTTATCAACCTTTTGATATAAATTTATTTCATGATAATTGTCACTTTATTTCATGAACAATATGAAGAGATTTTTGAAACTAATAAATATATGGATCGCCAGTTTTTCAACATGGTTCCATTTATCAGCAAAAAGTGACTTAAGCATCATTGTAAAAATCAATTCCTCTGGTTAGCAAGATGTGCCAAATATATCAAATTCCAATTGGTTGAATTGTGTCATCTTTACCACTAAGAAAATTGGGAGCATCTTTTTGTGCCCTTGAAACTGACATTGACATTAACTCTCTCTTGTAACCCCTACTCCAAGAAAATTGTGTTAGACGACTTTACGAAAGAGAAAAGCATGCATCTGCTGTTTCAGACCGCATCCCTGAGAAGATGAGATTTCAAAATTACTCTATAAAACAGAGGTAAAAGACTCCTTTACAGAGCAATTCTTGAGTTTAAGGTTTGTTTTACACTTTTATAAACCTTGGTGTATTGCACTCGTCAGAAAAACTTCATAACCTAACAATAACCTTTTGCTATCCTTTATGTAGTGTTGACCGGACAAATTGTCGTGCTATTCAGCTGAACAAGATTGATGATACAGCAAACTGCCAATGCAGAGTTTCGGAGAATATACCCCTTCAGTGAACTTTAGGGCACTCCACATCGCTTCCCTAGGCTGGGATGGCAGTATTCCCTTAAGGATTTTGATTTACAGGCTGTGAAATGCCAAAAATACAACTCCAAACATGAAAGAGTACATCGAAAAAAAATGGAATAATAAACCTTTTCTCCCAAAAATAGTAGATGTGGCTATTTGCTGTTGGAAAAGAAGAGTTGTTTTTAAAACTTGAGAAGAAAAAATAAGCAACATGGCTATCTTTTCAATATACAAAACTAAAATCATGTTTACTAAAGCTCTGTTTAAATTAAAAAGGCACTATGTATTTTTACATTTGTTTAGTACTGTTACATCTTACCACACTTACCATGATTTTAGTTGTTTGTTTTAATAAATAGATTTCAAATGCTTGGAAATTTTGTATAAAATAAAACAAAAACTTTCACTACAGTGTTAACTCTTAGGATTGCATAATCCTGAGGGTTTTAAAAATTGTAAAAAATCAAATTAAATTAAATTTATTTTTCAATGAAATCATTCAGCCTGCCTGTGCATAGAGAAAATATGGTATTTTGTATGATTGTGTATAGTTTTCTATATGAGGAATAACACTTAAAAGTCAACAAGAAGACAACAGTCAGATTTACCTGCATCTTTAAAACAGTAATGTCATAATGCTTCATACTGTGTAAAGATGTTCACTGTGTAAAGATGTTCACATATGGCCAGGTGCGGTGGTTTACGCCTGTAATCCCAGCACTTTGGGAGGCTGAGGCAGGCGGATTGCCTGAGGTCAGGAGTTAGAGACCAGTTGACCAACATAGTAAAACCCCGTCTCTATTAAAAATACAAAAAATTAGCTGGGTGTGGTGGCATGTGCCTGTAATCTCAGCTACTCGGGAGGCTTAGGCAGGGGAATTGCTTGAACCAGGGCGGTGAAGGTTGCAGTGAGCCGAGATCACGCCTCTGCACTCCAGCATGGCTGACAGAGTAAGACTCTGTCTCAAAAAAAAAAAAAGAAAGAAAAAAAAAAAGGTTTTCACATATGAAGACCTTATGGGAAAACAGATTATCAGTAGAGAAGAAACCAATAGATTACAGAAAATTTAAGTCTGACATTTTGTTTCTTCAGTATAATTTTATTTATTTATTTATTTATTTATTTATTTATTTATTTATTTATTGAGACAGAGTCTCACTCTGTCACCCAGGCTGGAGTGCAGTGGCTCACGATCTTGGCTCACTGCAATCTCTGCCTCCTGGGTTCAAGTGATTCTCCTGTCTCAGCCTCCCGAGTAGCTGGTATTACAGGCACCTGCCACCATGCCCAGCTAATTTTTTTTTGTTTGTTTTGTTTTGTATTTTTAGCAAAGACAGGGTTTCGCCATGTTGGCCAGGCTGGTTTCTAACTCCTGACCTCAGGCAGTCTGCCTGCCTCGGCCTCCCAAAGTGCTGGGATTACAGGTATGAGCCACCATGTCTGGCTCATTTTAGTATAATTTTATTTTTAGTTGTCAAATAATAATTGTATATATTATGGGGTACAATGTGATGTTTTGATATATGTATACATTTCAGAATGACCAAATCAGGTAAGTAGTATATCCACCTCTTCAAATATTTATGAGTTCTTTGTAATGATGATATTTAAAATCTCTATTTTGAATGTACAATCCACTGTCATTAACTATAGTCACCATGCTATGCAATAGAACACCAGAACTTATTCCTCCAATCTTACTGTATCATTGCACCCACTGACCAATATTTCCCCCTTTCCCATCCAACCCCACACTCCAGCCCCTGGTAACCACCATTCTACTCAATACTTCTATGAGTTTGACTTCTTTAGAATCCAGATATAAATGAGATCATATGATATTTGTCTCTGTCTCTGGCTTATTTCATTTTATGTATGTCTTCTAGGTTCATCCATGTTGTCACAAATGACAATATGTTCTGTTTTTCTAAGGCGGAATTTTATTGCATTATGTATATATAGCACATTTTAAAAATCTACATATTGATGGATACTTGGGTTGTTTTCATATGTTGACTATTTTGAATAGCGTTGTAGTAAACATGAGAATGCAGACACTTCCTTGGCATACTGATTGCAATTCCCCTGGTCATATATTCAGTATAGGGTTGCTGGATCATATTGTAATTCTATTTTTAGTTTTTTGAGAAACTTCATACTGTACTAATTTACAATACTACCTTTTTTCCATATTATCACCAACACTTTTGTAAGTTTCTTAACCAACAAGTGGTCAAGAATACTATCTCAGTCAGTTTGGACTGCTATAATAAGTTACCAAAAGATTGGGTGGCTTAAACAATAAGCATTGATTTCTCACAGTTCCAGAGCTGGGAAGTCCAAGATTAAGGTGCCAGCAGATCTCATGTCTGTTGAGGCCATAGTTTCTGGTTTCCAAACAGTCATCT
This sequence comes from Theropithecus gelada, assembly GCF_003255815.1. Taxonomy (NCBI): domain Eukaryota; kingdom Metazoa; phylum Chordata; class Mammalia; order Primates; family Cercopithecidae; genus Theropithecus; species Theropithecus gelada. The sequence continues at coordinate 20,038,238 of NC_037673.1, forward strand.
TCCCCTTGTATTTCGACAAAGCTGAGAGGGCAGCGGAGACAGAAAGAAAGTTCTCTTGTCTCTCCCTGTAAGTCACCAATCCCATGATGAGGGCTCTAATCTCATGAACTCATCACATCTCAAACAACTCATCTCCAAATGACAACACCTTGGCAATTTAGGCTTCAATATGAATTTTGGGGGAACACAAATATTCAGTTCATAGCAAGTATATACTTTATATATGTACACGATATTTATATATGCTATCTTATTATAGATCATACAAAACATTCAACTGTCCCCTACATTGTGGTCTTTATTCCTTTTTTTATAGATAATGACTATTATTCGGCCTTTAGTCCACTTATTATCCTTTCTTTATTACTTTGTCCTTCCTTGAAATAGCAAAGTTTAAAGTGTATTTAACATCTTTTTTCGTTGTACCCAAAGCACCATTTGCTTAACTGCAAAGTAATATAATTTAGTAATAGTGTGCAAATTATATTATGATAACTCATTAGGAATAGAATACTAATAGCCCTGCAGAATACACAAGTATAGTCAACTGAGTCGCATGGCTAGAGTACCAACATGGATGGAAATGTGAAGGAACAGCTTAAAGGTCACAAGAGTGTAGTGATCCCACAATAATCCCACCTACCTCAGGTTATTAATACAGTGTTAATTAAAATTATTGAATGTAATAAAGAGAATTGCCTGAAATGATTACATATTTATTTTTTGATGAAAATTGTCAGTATATTCAGTGTATCTGAGATTTATCTTTGAAAGTGGTAAAACGAACTATAATTGTCAATTTCATAGAAAGAAAAAAGAAAAATGATTAGAAGGAAGGAGATAGAGAGGAGGAGGGGGAAATAATATAAATGAAGAATTAAAGAATAAAGAAAAATAGTTACTAGTTCTATATAAATGAATGCTATGCAAAGGCACAAAACATCTTTTACAATTAATACCCAGAGTTGTGAAATCTTTTCTGAATCAGAGCAGGTAAACATAACTCTTTCTACTCTTTCCTAAGCCTCTAATATTGCATTAGTTGCACAGTATTTGAAATATTTTATTATATATCACTCCCTCACACTAGAATATGATTTTTAAAAAAGATTTTTTATTTAATTACTATCACCAAGCACTATGCATGTTTTAAAATAGGTAGTAAGTATTTACTCAGGAAATGATTAAACAATTGAGAAATTAAGTGTCTTTTCTATTTCACTGATTAGCATAGGATAATGATTTGTCTCTTTTCCTATATTTGGTAACTTCATTTTATTATGGTTTATAATTTGAAGTAAGGTCAGTGTTTTCCAAACCATTTAATATCCTTAAAGTTTTATATTTGGAAATGTTTATTTACAAAAATATGATACCTCAAGTCTGAATCAGTCAGACTTCACTTATTCTAGTTAGTTAGATAACAAGACTCAAAAAGCACGTTCGCTCATACACTGCTGCTAGAAGACGAAACTAGTTCAGCCATGTTGGAGAGAGGTTTGGTTTAAAATGATACTTCCATTCAACCCAGCAATCCCTTTATTGAATAATTACTGAAAGAAATATAAATCATTCTACCATACAGATACATGCATAAATATTTTCATCATAGCACTATGCACAATAGCAAAGACATGGAATCTACCTAGATGTCCATTAACAGTAGACTGAATAAATATGGAGCATATATACCACGGAATACCATGAAGATCCAAAAGGAATATTATGTCTTTTGCAAAAACATGGATAGAACTAGAGGCCATTATGCTAAGGATGCTAACATAGGAACAGAAAACCAAATACCACATGTTCTCACTTATAAGTGGGAGCTAAACATTGAGTACATATGGACACAGAGAAGGAAACAAAAGAAACTGGGGCCTACTTGAGGGTGGAGGGTGGGAGGAAAGTGAGGATCAAACAACTACCTGTTGGGTACTGTGCTGTGTGATGAAACAATCTACACTGAACCAAGTGACACACAATTTATCTACATAACAAACCTGAACATGTATCCCTGAACCTAAAATAAGAGTTGAAAAAACAAAACAAAAAACATTTTAGGAAGCATAATATTAGTCTAAATCACCTGGTGATCTATATATATGCAGTGTGTTTTGCCAAGACTAAGGAACATCGGTAATTCATGTTACACCATGTGCATATACACAAAGACATAAATTACAATAATTTGGAAAATAGTTTTCTACAGCCGATGCATTCAACAAAACACAAACCTGGGATATTAATCCTCAGTTTAAGGTATGCTTTTTCCTATTGTCAAATCGCTAAATAATCCTCCATTATTTATATAAGACAATATTATTTGAAGCAGGCATTAAAATATATTTTTGGAAGTAATGCTTCACAGCAAGAGTGTAAGAAGAGAAATGCAAGTAGTATTAGCTTAGTGCAAAAGTAACTGTGATTTTTGCCACTAAAAGTAATGGTGAAATGTAATTAAAATGAAATTAAAAGTAATAGTAGAAACAACAATTACTTTTGCACCAACTTTAAATAGTTTCTAATGTACTATTTTTTCTAGTTATTAAGCCTAGCAGTCTACATAACTATTTGTTGCAAATTACAAAACCCTAGGCTATCAAATATACTTTGAGGCCATTTCAGTTCTTCATTTTTGGTTCTTTGATTTAGTTATGTTTCCTTCCTATTATGAGTTGAGTTGTGTCCCTCAAGAAAGATGTATTGAAGTCTAACTCTCAATAGCTCCGAAGGTGATCTTCTTTGGAAATGGGGTATTTACAAAGGTAATGAAGTCAAAATGAGGACATTATTATTGGACCTACACCAATATATCTGGATTCCTTATAAAAAGACAAGATTTGAACAAAAAGACAAACATACACAGAGAAAAGACAGTGTGAAAGCACATGGAGAATGTTATCTGCCAGTCAAGAAATACCTGTGGCCGCCAGAAGTTAGAGAAGAGGAGAAGAACAGATTCCTCCCCACAGCTCTCAGAGGAATCAACCCTGCCAACACTTTGATTTTGGACTTGTACCCTTCAGAACTGTGAGGCAGTAAATATTCGTGATACAAACTTTAACTACTTGAATTTGATAATTTGTTATGGCAGTCTTAAAAACTAACATGCTCTACATCCCCTTCCCCAGGATGTGGAAAATATGTTACATTGCATTTCCAAAAGGTGGGGTTCAATGACAAAGCAATTAATGAGCTAAGAAAGGGTCACAGCACACAGTACTGAAAGAATTGAGGATGAGTGATAAATGGGCACTTAGAGATAGATTCAACTAGAAGTTGTTGAGCTTCTGGTTGGGATTTAAAAGAAAGGGCAGATTTTCTGAGAATTAAAAGCAATAATGGATGTGAGAGTCAAGTGAACCTAACTTGCAAAGTAAGACTCTTATACGTCATGAATACAGGCATATCTTCTTTTATTATGCTTTGCTTTATTGCCCTTCACAGATTTATTTGTTTTAACAAATTGCAGAGTTGTGGTAGCCTGCATTGAGAACAAGTCTATCAGCATCAGTTTTCAGCAGCATACACTCATATAATATGGAGAATTTAATGAATGAATGTTGTGTGTATTCAGATTGCTCCACAGACTGGGCACTCCCCCATCTCTCTTTTCCTGTCCTCAGATCCCCTATTCACTGACATGCCACAATATTAAAATTAGATCAATTAGCATATTAGTCCATTTTCACGCTGCTATTAAAGACATGCCTGAGACCTGGCAATTTACAAAAGAAAGAGGTTTAATTGGACTTATAGTTCTGCCTGGCTGGGAAGCCTCACAATCATGGTGGAAGGCAAGGAAGAGCAAGTCACGTCTTACATGGATGGCAGCAGGCAAAGAGAGGTTGCTTGTGCAGGGGAACTCCTATTTTTTAAACTGTCAGATCTCATGAGACTTATTCACTACCATGAGAACAGCATGGGAAAGACTTGCCCCCATGATTCAGTTACCTCCCACTGGGTCCCTCCCACAACATTTGGGAATTCAAGATGAGATCTGGGTGGGGACACAGCCAAACCATATCATTCTGCACCTGGCCCCTCCCATATCTCACATCCTTACATTTCAAAACCAATTATTCCTTCCTGACAGTTCCCCAAAATCTTAACACATTTCAGCATCAACTCAAAAGTCCACAGTCCAAAGTTCCATCACAGATAAGGCAAGTCCCTTCCTCCTATGAGCCTGTAATATCAAAAGCAGGTTAGTTACTTCCTAGATACAGTGGTGGTCCAGGAATTGGGTAAATACAGCCTTTACAAGTGAGAGAAATTGGCCAAAACAAAGGAGCTACAGGTTCCATGCAAGTCCCATGCAAGTCCGAAATCCAGCAGGGCTGTAAAATCTTAAAGCTCCCAAATGATCTCCTTTGACTCCATGCCTCACATCTAGGTCACACTGATGCAAGAGGTGGGTCCCTATGGTCTTGGGCAGCTCCACCCCTGTGGGTTTTCAGGGTACAGCCTCCCTCCTGGCTGCTTTCACAGGCTGGTCTTGAGTGTCTGCAGCTTTTCCAGGCATACAGTGCAAGCTGTCAGTGGCTTTACCATTCTGGGGTCTGGAGGACAGTGACCTTCTTCTCATGGCTCAACTAAGCAATGACCCAGTAGGAACTCTGTGTGGGGACTCTGACCCTATATTTCCCTTCTGCACTGCTCTAGTGGAGGTTCTCCATGAGAGCCCTGCCTCTGCAACAAACTTCTGCCTGGGCATTCAGGCATTTCCATACATCTTCTGAAATCTAGGTAGAGGTTCCCAAACCTCAATTATTGACTTCTGTGTACTCACAGGTTCAACACCATGTTGGAGCTGCCAAGCTTGAGGCTTGTACCCTCTGAAGCCATGGCCCAAGCTCTGTGTTGGCCCCATTCAGTCACGGCTGGAGTGGCTGGGACGCCGGATACCAAGTCCCTAGGCTGCACACAGCACAGGGATGCTAGGCTCAGGAAACCACTTTTTCTTCCTAGGCCTCCAGGCTTGAGATGGGAGGGGCTGCCTTGAAGACCTCTGACATGCCCTGGAGACATTTTCCACATTGTCTTGGGGATTAACATTTGGCTCCTCATTATTTATGCAAATTTCTGCAGCTGGCTTGAATTTCTCCTCAGAAATGGGATTTTGTTTTCTATTGTATTACCAGGCTGCAAATTTTCCAAACTTTTATGCTCTGCTTCCTTTATAAAACTGAATGCCATTAACAGCACCCAAGTAACCTCTTGGGTTACTTGCTTTGCTGCTTAGAAATTTCTTCTGCCAGATACCTGAAATCATCTCTCTCAAGTTCAAAGTTCCACAAATCTCTAGAGCAGGGGCAAAATGCTGCCAGTCTCTTCACTAAAACATAACAAGGGTCACCTTTGTTCCCAACAAGTCCCTCATCTCCATCTGAGACCACCTCAGCCTGGACCTTATAGTTCATATCACCACCAGCATTTTGGTGAAAGCCATTCAACAAATCTCTAGGGAATTCCAAACTTTTCTACACCTTCCTCTCTTCTTCTGAGCCCTCCAAATTGTTCCAACGTCTGCCTATTACCCAGTTGCAAAGTCACTTCCACATTTTTGGGTATCTTTTCAGTAACACCGCACTCTACTGGTACCGATTTACTGTATTAGTCTATTTTCATGCTGCTAATAAAGACATACCTAGGACTGGGCAATTTACAAAAGAAAGAGGGTTTAATTGGACTTATAGTTCCACATGGCTGGGGAAGCCTCACAATTACAGCAAAAGTCAAGGAAGAGCAAGTCATGTCTTATAAAGATGCCAGCAGGCAAAGAGAGCTTGTGCAGGACAACTCCTCTTTTTAAAACCATCAGATCTCATGAGACTTATTCACTATCATGAGAACAGCAAGGAAAAGACTTGCCCCCATGATTTAATTATCTCTCCCAGGTTCCTCCCACAACACATGGGAATTCAAGATGAGATTTGGGTGGAGACACAGCCAAACCACACTGATTAGTAACCCTAAAACAGCCTCTTAGCATTCAAATAAAAAGAAGAGTTGCACATCCCTCAGTTTCAACCTAAAGCTAGAAATGACACATTTATTAAGGAAGGCATGTCAAAAGCTGAGATAAGCTAAAAGGTAGGCCTCTTGTGTAAAATAGTTAGCCAAGATGCAAATACAAAGGAAAAGGCCTTGAAGGAAATTAAAAGTCTTACTCCACTGAACACATGAATGCTAAGAAAGTGAACCAGCCTTATTGCTGATATAGTGAACGTTTTATTGGTCTTGATAGATGATCAAACTAGCCACATTACCTTAACAAAGCCTAATCCACCGCAAGGCCCTAGCTCTGAAGTTTTATGAAGGCTGAAAGAACTGAGAAAGCTGCAAGGAAAATTTGAAGTTAGAAATTGTTGGTTCATGAAGTTTAAGAAAGAAGCCATCTCCGTAACATAACATTATGAACAAAGTGAAGTAGCAAGTGCTGACGTAGAAGCTACACTGAGTTATCTGGAAGGTCTAGCTGAGATCATTGATAAATGTAGCTACACTAAACAACAGATTTTTGATGGAGATAAAACAGCCTTCTATTGGAAGAAGATTCTATCTAGGAGTTTCATAGCTATAGAAAAGTCAATACCTGGCTTCAAAGCTTCAAAGTACAGGTTGACTCTCTTGTTAGGGGCTAATACATCTTGTGACTTTAAGTTAAAGCCATTGCTCATTTATCACTCCAAAAAATCCCTGGAACTGTAGGAATTATGCAATCCACTCTGTCTGTACTCTATAAATAAAACAACAGAGCTTGGATGACAGCAGGTCTGTTTACAGCATGATTTACTGAATAGTTTAAGCTGACTGTTGAGACCTACTGCTCAGAAAAGAAAGGTTCTTTCTAAATACTAATGCTCACTGACAAGGCACCCAGTCACCCAAGAGCTTTAAGGGAGATGTATAAGAAGATGAATATCATTTTTACGTCTGCTAACACGACATCCATTCTGCGGGTCATGGGTCAGGAAGTAATTTTTTGATAGTTCAGTCTTACTAAGAAATGCATTTCTTAATGCTACAGCTGCCATAAATAGTGATTTGTCTGATGGATCTGAGCAAAATAAACTTATAACCTTCTGGAAATGATTTATTTTTCTAGATGCCATTAAAATATTCATAACAGACATCAAAATATTAACATTAGTAGTATTTTAAAGAAAATTGATTCCAATGCTTGTGGATGACTTTTGCATCAGTGGAGGAAGTAACTGAAGATGTGCTGGAAATAGGAAGAGAGTTAATATTAGAAGTGAGGCCTGTAGATGTGTCTGAAATGCTGTAATCTCATGATAAAGGTTGAATGGGTTAGGAGTTGCATAATATGGATAAACAAAGAAATCAGTTTCTTGAAATGGAATCTACTCTTTGTGAAGATGATGTGAACATTGTTTAAATATTTTTAAAAAGGCTTACCATATGATATAAACTTAGTTGCTAAAGCAGTGGCAAGGTTTGAGATGATGGACTTCAATTTAGAAAGAAGTTTTGCTGTGGGTAAAATGTCATTAAACAGTATTCCATGTTACAGAAAAATTTTTGTGGGGAAAAAAAAACAGAGTCAATAGCTACTGCAAATGTCATTGTTGTCTTATTTTAAAATTGTCACGGCGACCTTAACCTTCAGCAACCACTATCCTTATCCGTCAGCAGCCATCAAGACAAGGCTCTCCATCAGAAAAAAGATTACAACTGGCTGAAGGCTCAGATGAATGTTAGTATTTTGTAGCAATAAAGTATTTTTGAATAAAAGCATATCCATTTTTTAAACATGATGCTATTTTGCACTTAATACATTACAGTTGTAGTGTAAACATAATTTTATATATATTGGGAAAATAAATCATTTATGTGACTTCCTTGTTTGTGATGTTCTCTTTGTTGCAGTGGTCTGGTACAAAACCAACAATATCTCTGAGATATGCCTGTAACTTAGAATAAAAAACAAACTCCTGTAACAAGATGCTGATTCTCTTCTCTAAAGTTCATAGAATCAAGGTGTCTAAAACATGATTATGATGCGGAAAGATATATGTATATAATCTGCCACAATAATCCAGTGAATTCTGAATTTGGAAAAGAAACGTATCACCAGATTTTTCTAACAATGTATTGGCAAGGAAAGAAATGCCACAATTAAAAGACAATGGAAGGTTTGCAAATAACAACCCAGAAATTAGACGGAAAATGAAGTTCAAGGGATACTGAATAAATTCCACCACCATTGCTATTCCCACATCCTAGCAACATACTGTGTGTTGAACTCTTATTTTATGCCAGCCACTATACTTGATATTTTACAAATGTGGTTTCACTTAAAACTATTCTCTGTCATGCATATACACTTTTAATGGATATTTGACTTTCTAGTATCCATTTGGAGACCTGACAAAGGGATTGGCCTTGTTGATCCAATGATATTCTATTCCTTTCTAGTAATATGTTCCAGAATGGTCACATGATTAAATTCTAGCCAGTAATCTCTCAGGACAGTTTTGCTAGCAATTTATTGGAAAATACTTCTCATTTTTGGAGAAAACCAAAATGAATACAGAATATTTCTTTTCTCCTGGATGACTAAGGAAGCATGTGGTCCTGGAGATTTCTGGCAGGCAACTTCTGTCCATGAGGGAAGCCAGCCTGTGTGGACATGGCCAGCATATGGCAGAATGTGCAGACAGGACAATAGGAAAAAATCAGGGCCAGAATGCAGATCGACTCTGGCCAGAAGTGGAAGCATTTCTGGACTCTCTCTTTTGTAAATTAATCAAGTTTTATATTATTAAAGCCTTTTTTTCACTTGGCCTCTTGTCTATATTTTGTAGTTGAAACATGCTAACAAATAGAATTACTCCCATTTTATACATGAACAAGGAACATTCAAGAGGTGAATTAAATTGCCTGTGATCACAATACCAGTAGCTTGTGTATTGTCTTTAATTTTGGTCTGATGTGACTCACTACCCTTCACTGTCTTTCAGAACGATCTAAAGGGAGTCTTGAATCCAACACTGAGAAGTTTAGTTTTATTAAAATTTGGGACTCCTCCTGGTTTTTTAATACAACAGGATTTCCAAAACACAGTATGTATTGCTGTTTTTCCTGGTAGCTTGTAAAACAGGAATATAAGAGAGACAGACTAGTGAATATTTTTGAATAGAATCTTTTAAAATGATCTTTTGAAAAAATAAGTCCCAACCTCTTGTACTTATTTTTAATCACAAATTTTGCAGCCATGTCTATGAAAATATTACAGTTACTTAATTACGAATATACCAGGTAAAACAAACTCAACAGTAGATTTTTTTGTTTGTTTCTTTGATTGTTTCCTTATTTTTTTATCCTAGTGAATACAACATGGTACCCTGGTAAAATAAAAATCTGAATGGTCTTTGTAGACTTTCCCGTAACTTTTTGTCTTGTTTGTTAAACTATGTGTACAGCAAGTGATTAAATTGCAAAATTCTTTACTCATATTTGGAAAAATTGGAAAATCACCTCATATGTTTTCTTCCTAGTTTGGTTCCTATCCTAATAGTTGAAATATATCTGTTTAAATATATTTTGTTTCAGAAGATCAATAAATAAAGTTAGTGCACTTACTTTGCAATTGTTGCATTTTGATTTAGATGGCTTATAACAATATTTTGGATGAATGCTATTTACATTAAAATATGTTAAAAATGAAAACCCCAGATTTTCTCACTTCAGCGTGGTTTTTGTTTTGAAAGTTATCAAGATTTTGGCCAAAGCTGTGTAAAGAAGTACCACTTTGTCTGACCTTATATTTTATTATGACAATTTTATTGTTAAAATTCTTCCCTAGAGCATAGTGGCCAAATGTTCTTACTTGGATCCTAAGTATTTAGGTTAATAGAACTTTCTTGCTTCTGAAATACTTTGTGTTATTTTTATTTCAAAAATAATTTAGATTTGCAACATTTTTATTAATTTCATCATATTAGAGAAATTTCCAGACCATCATTAATAGGTATCATTTTTCAAGTGTTTCTATTAATATCTTCTACAAACGGAACCTGATACAGTCAAAGCTTTTTCATCTGGTGATTAATAATGTTTTGAAATACTCACTTATGCAAAGTGTTTGACTTGTCAGTAAATTAAATATAGCCCTTGGGTAGTTTAAGAGGGTGTGACAATTTGATATGGTTTATAAATGAAAGCAGAAAATAAGAAAAGATTATTAAAAAGGATCTGTGATAAACACACACAAGAAAGTGGACAACATTAGGATCTTTGAAAAAAACTATTTGTATTTATTTATTTAATGGCTTTTGTTTGAAGAGTATATACAAACAATTTGAATGAAGTATAAACAACAGTAAATGTGGGCAGGGTGCGGTGGCTCACGCCTATTCTCTCAGCACTTTGGGAGGCCAAGGCGGGCGAATCACCTGAGTTTAGGAGTTCAAGACTAGCCTGACCAACACGGAGAAACCCCATCTCTACTAAAAATACAAAAATTAGCCCAGCATGGTGGTGGATGCCTGTAATCCCAACTACTCAGGAAGCTGAGGCAGGAGAATCGCTTGAACCCAGGAGGCAGAGGCTGCAGTGAGCCAAGATTGCACAGTTGTATTCCAGCCTAAGTAACAGAGCAAGACTCCGTCTCAAAAACCAAAAACCAAAACACAAACAAACAAACAAAAAAGAAAACAGTAAATGTGCTTACTATGTGAACCTCTTGAGTGGAAACAAATGTGTAATTGAAACTGTTCATAAGTGATTTCTAAAAGATGTATGTAGACCAGAAATGGGTAAGTGAGCTTCTCTTTCAACCTCATGAAACAAATTATTAAAAAGAAAACAAAAAGAAATACTGGCTGGGTGCGGTGGCTCACACCAGTAATCCCAACACTTTGGGAGGCCAAGGAGGGCAGATCACTTGAGCCCAGGTGTTCAAGACCATTCTGGGCAACATGGTGAAACCCTGGATTTACAAATATATATATATATACAAATATATATATATAATATAAAAGGAAATAATTAGCCAGGTGTGGTGGTGCATTCCTGTAGTCCCAGCTACTCAGGGAGGCTATGGTGGGAGAATGACTTGAGCCAGTGATATTGAGGCTTCATTTAGCTGATATTGCACCATGGTACTCCAGTCTGGGTGTCAGAATGAGAACTTGTCTCCAAAATAAAGAAAAAAAAAAAAAAAAAAGGAAAACAAACAAACAAAAAACCCTGAAAAATATTTATGACCTTCAACAATTCAGGAATCATACTATGAGTACAAAAGTGAATGTAAGTTGAATTTTGTTTAAGTTAAATTGCAATATACAAAACACATTTTAACGCCAGGCACAGTGGCTCATGCCTGTAATCCCTGCCCTTTGAGAGGCTAAGTCCCAGGACCTCTTGAGGCCAGGAGTATCAGACCAGTTTGGGCATCATAACAAGACCTCATCTCCTCAAAAAAGGTTAAAAACTTAGCTGGGCATAGTGTCATGCCCCTGTAGTCCCAACTACTCAGGAGGTTGAGGCAGAAGGATTTCTTGAGCCCAGGAGTTTGAGGCTGCAGTGAGCCATAATTGGGCTCCAGCCTGACCAAGAGGCCCCCCAGCCTGGGTGACAGAGTGAGACCCTGTCTTAAAACAAAATAAAACAACAACAACAACAAAAATCTCTAAAAGCACTATAAGTAAGGATTTAAATAGGGGCATTGATAATTATTATAGCTCAGCCAATAGTCTTTTCAAGTTTTTCTTCGCTCTGGGTCTGTTTGTTTAGTTTACAATTTCTAATTCACTTGAATTTTACATTCTTCTTCTTCTTATAAAATTATCTTATAAATAAATACTGATCCTCTCTTTCATATTTTTGTAATGCTAGTATATTTGATTTGCTTCTAGTGAAGGGAGAAGGCAATGGTATAAATTTAAAAAAAAAAAAAACAAACTTTCAATGGAAGGAACACTCAACTATCACAAAACTTTGGTGACATCAAGCAAAGACATTCCAGATCAGGCACAGTCAGAGGTGAAGTCACACTCATTGAGAAAGGCTATAGTCAAGTCGGGCGGGCTTTTTTAAACTTTAGTTTTGATTTTTTCACGCCTCACACGCTGCCTCATGTAATTTTGGAACCACAGACAAAAATGGATATTGACTCTTTCTGTGATCTTACGTGATTGCGATGCTGTCATTAAGGTAATTGCATATTTTTTTTTTTTTTTTTACTGTAATATAAGATGCTGCAACAGTGTAAAATACCTCAGAATGATTTCAACCGGGGGCTTGACAAAGTATCTGGCAATGTTCAGGTAAAGGAAAAACATATGGCCCACCAGTCCTTGGATTGTAGATGGTGACTCTGTATCACTTCACGCAAAATAAGCTTTTTACTACAGTGGAAAAGATTACCCTCCCTTTGAAACGAACATAAAATTCTGTTTCCCATGGCGTTTTAAAGACTTTGGAGTTTGTATCTTGCTAAACCAGAAAAAATAGACTAAATGGCATCATACTTGAAAAATAAATAGAGAAAAGAGCATTCTGACAGGTTAGCTGAATTCGTGAAATGACAAAATGACCTAAAGAGAACATGTTTTGAATTTGGAAATAGTCTACTATTAAAACAATTCTAAAAGTAATTGTAAGTGTTTTAGCACTTAATAAATTAACTCACATATTTTAATACCATGATTGAAAGTACACTTTTCTCCTTGATGACTGGTATTGAAAATTTGAATTATCATGAAAATATATATGCATATTTTGTAAGGTTCATCTTATTTATCACTTCCTCCATGAACCCTTTCTGCTAATCTTTTATAATAAGTGCTTATCATTTGCTTGCAATAGTTCAGCAGATAAAATATATTTTGATTTATTTTATGGACCTCTCAATGCACAGTATTACATTTTTAATATCTTAGAACCCAAATATATATAAAAAGCAAGTTCACCAATAAAATGGGAAGAATGACTAGTGTAATACGTTCACAGATGTTAAAGTATAATGTAAATCTGACTGAGATCACATTTGGTATGACAGAATCCTTAAATAAAATTTACTACTGAATAAGTTAAAAATTATTTCAAATTTGCTTTCCTGACTACTGTTTTAAATATATACTTTTTATTTTGGTTAAAATATGCATAACATAAAATTTATAATTTTAATCATTTTCAAATGTAGAGTTCAGTGGTATTAAGAATATTAATATTGAGCAAGGAATGCTGGCACACATCTGCATTCCCAACAACTTGGGACAGTGAGGTGGGAGGAAGCTTGATCCCAAGAATTCAAGACCAGTCTGGACAAAAAAGTGAGACACCATCTCACACACACATAAACACATACAAACACACACACGCTGATACGAATATATTAACATTTTTCAATTACAACCACCATCCATCCTCTGAAATTTTTATCTCCCCAAATTGAAACTGAGTTAAACAATAACTCCTCTTGTACTCTTTATTTTTAGTACTTGATCTTGCAAGTAATACATGTATAAAAAATCTTGGAAGTATGCATAAATAACAATGCACTATGGAATTCATTGGTTTAGAAGTCACTTTAATTAATAGTTGCATTGTGTTAGAGTATCTGTGTTAATACTACATTAAACTCAAATATTTTCTACTCAAAATGTTAAGAATTAAACACTCATGATAGTCCATTGTTTTGTACCTTAATGATTTCATTATTCAAAATATAACAGTAATAAGATAAAGATATAAAACTAAAATTCAGAAAAATAAATAAAATACCTGATTGAAAGAATCAGAGAGCTGGCTGGGTAATCAGGTATTAAGGAACAGGTAAGTGAGTAAGCATACTGTGAGTTGCTTTTCTTTTCTGGGCCCTTGCCAATTCTTGGTTTAGATTACAAGACTAAGAGTCCTAAAATAGGGAAGGAGTTAAGAGACAGAGAAGCCAGTAAAGTTTTCATAATTATGTGGTACATAGTATATAAAGCTTGAAGTTTATAGCAGTCAGAAAATTTAGAATTAAAGAGACCAATGTTTTGAAGAGAAAGGAGGATAATCCCATACCTAGTTCTCTAGTTTGGCAGGACAAGAACCTAAGGAGGTAAGAAGAAGCCACTGAAAGGCAGACTCTTGGTGCCAAGAAAACAAAAATTCAGGACCTTCCAATTAGAAAGGGTTCTAGTAAATATCCCATGCTCTCATGGGATATTTACTAGAGACAATGAGAAAGCAGTAGCCTAGAAAACATGAGATTTAAATTAAGTATTATCACAAAAGCAACCTAGTCTGGAATAAACTAAATCAGTTTCCGATTGAATTAAATCGATGTGCCACCAGTCTAGCCACCTATCAGAGAATAGGTTAGTAAATACTCACTAGAAAAAGGCAGTGGCTATAGATGTGTGGTGCTATTTCTGAGGCCTCTGTTCTGTTCTATTGGTCTATATATCTGTTTTTGGTACCAGTACCATGCTGTTTTGGTTACTGTTGCCTTGTAGTATAGTTTGAAGTCAGGTAGTATGATGTCTCCAGCTTTGTTCTTTTTGCTTAGGATTGTCTGGGCTATACGAGCTCTTTTTTGGTTCCATATGAAATTTAAAGTAGCTTTTTCTAATTCTGTGAAGAAAGTCAACGGTAGCTTGATGGGAATAGCATTGAATTTTAAATTACTTTGGGCAATATGGTGATTTTCATGATATTGATTATTTCTATCCAGGAGCATGGAATGTTTTTCCATTTGTTTGTGGCCTCTCTTATTTCCTTGAACAGTGCTTTGTAGCTCTCCTTGAAGAGGTCCTTCACATCCCTCATAAGTTGTATTCCTAGGTATTTTATTCTCTTTGTAGCAACTGTGAATTAAGACAGTGTGGAGATTCCTCAAGGATCTAGAACTAGAAATCCCATTTGACCCAGCAATCTCATGACTGGGTATATACCCAAAGGACTATAAATCATTCTACTATAAAGACACATGCACACATACATTTATTGTAGCACTATTCACAATAGCAAAAACTTGGAACCATCCCAAATATCCATCAGCGATAAACTGGATAAAGAAAATGTGGCACATATATACCATAGAATACTATGCAGTCATAAAAAACGAGTTCATGTCCTTTTCAGGGACATGGATGAAGCTGGAAACCATCATTCTCAGCAAACTAACACAGGGACAGAAAAACAAACACCACATGTTCTCACGCATAAGTGGAAGTCGAACAATGAGAACATATGGGCACAGGGAGGGGAACATCACACACCGGGGCCTGTTGGGGGATGAGGGGCAAGGGGAGGGATAACATTAGGAGAAATACCTAATGTAGATGATGGGTTGATGGGTGCAGCAAACGACCATGACACATGTATACTTAAGTAACAAACCTGCATGTTCTGCCCATGTATCCCAGAACTTAAAGTATAATAGGAGAGAGAGAGAGAGAGAGAGAGAGAGAGCGCGAGAGAGAGAAAGAAAGAAAGAAAAGAAAGAAAGAAAAAGAGAGAAAGAAAAGAAAGAAAGAAAGAGAGAGAGAGA
>NC_037673.1:20054038-20095464 GCF_003255815.1 Theropithecus gelada
AAAGAAAGAAAGAAAGAAAGAAAGAAAGAAAGAAAGAAAGAAAGAAAGAAAGAAAGAAAGAAAAGGAAGGAAGGAAGGAAGGAGAAAGAAAGAAAAGAAAAGAAAGAAAGAAAGAAAGAAAGAAAGAAAGAAAGAAAGAAAGAAAGAAAGAAAGAAAGAAAGAGAAAGAAAAAGAAAAGCAGCATTCATGGCCTGTATATTTTTTTTCAAAGTTGCTGGTTATATCCCAAAATGAAGCCAAGACAATGCAG
Source organism: Theropithecus gelada (assembly GCF_003255815.1). Lineage (NCBI taxonomy): Eukaryota > Metazoa > Chordata > Mammalia > Primates > Cercopithecidae > Theropithecus > Theropithecus gelada. The sequence continues at coordinate 20,054,290 of NC_037673.1, forward strand.
ATATCATAGGACACGATCAAAATTTTACTTTAATAATGAAGTTACAAGCGATAGACTTAAAAATATATATATAGTATATTTGAAAATTGCTAACAAGATATAAAATTGACCAGAAAATGGAAATCTATACAAAGAATAATGTAGAAAATCTAGAATAAAAAAATAAAATAATGTAAATTAAAAACTGAATTAAGTATTAGCAGATTGGATGTAGCAGAAGAGAGGAAGGTTGAACTGTAAAATAGGTCAATCGAAAACAGACTGAAAAAGGCAAAAGGAGTAAAAACAATTTTTAAAAGCGATTTGAGAGGAGAGCTTACATATGTTACATTAGAATCAAAGAAGCAAAGAGAGAGATGGAGAAGCAGCAATAATTTAAGAGACATTGACTAAAATTCTGCAAAACTTTTCAAGAACATCAAATCAACCAGCTACATCTTTTATATGCCAGCTGAAAAACAAACTACTGGACAACCACACCTAGGTCCATCATTTCATATGTATGTCGACGTGTCTTTATGCACGTGTATTCAAAATGTCATACTTCTTCAAACGAACAGTAGGCTATTTTTTAAACTGAAAAGATAGACCAAAAATATCTTCAAATATTTGCTGAAAGAAAATAACTGCCGATTCATGCTTTTATAATCAGCACAATTATTTTTAATTGAGAAGCAAACATAGATTTTCTTCAGAAAAAAATGTACCACATGTTAAACCACAAGGGGACTACTTTGACCAAGGAAAAAGACTACCAGCAGAAAATAGAGATATGCAGAAATAATGAAGAAAAAAGGAAAGTGTAAATATGTGTGAAAATATAAATGGATTTTAATTGAGCACAGTTATACAGATTTATCACAACAATATGCATGGCTTTAAAAGATATGAAGAATTAAAAGGCATGTCAGGCATTAAATTTAAATAAATTGTTCTAAGATATTAGCATTTTCTTGAAAATACTATGCACTTAAAAATTAGAAATCATTTACATAAATTTTTATTTCCACTTTAACTGCTAAAAAATGGTCTGCCTTTTACTAAAAAGGGTCAATAACAAAATGCTAATAAAAGAGGAAACATTTATTTCAAAAGAAGACAAATATAAGAAAAAATGTTACAAGAAAGAATAGAACCAATGGGACAAATGATGTGATAAAAGGCATAAAACAAAAAATCAGCAATTAATTTACAGGTAAATGTTACATATCCACTAGTCAAACAGCTGCCCAAAGAATCACTTTACATGTAGGAAGAAAAGATCTCTTGCATAGTATAGATGATAGTCTTTTATCATTCTTATGTGTGACGGATACTCAACTGAATACTGACTTTTCAATAGTATATTTAGTCATCCAAATATTTTAAATATTTATATATGTCTACCATGTCTTGAAAACATGTTGTTTAAATTTTAAAAATGTATCTACCTCCAGATTGCACATGATCTATTTCTCCTGAATTTTCATGAATTTTATTTTTATTTTTATGTGTAGGCCTTCAATTTTCTAGACCAATAGCTCATCCCCAGTTCCATTGCACATTTTTTTCACTCTGTTAATCTTCTCTCATATTGCTATGAAGAAATACCCATGACTGGGTAATTTATAAAAAAAAGTAGGTTTAATTGACTCACAGTTTGACATGGCTGGGGAGGAGCAAAGGGACGTCTTACGTGGCGACAAGCAAGAGAGCATGTGCAGGGGAATTGCCCTTTATAAAACTGTCAGATCTCATGAGAGTTATTGACTATATGAGAATAGTACAGGAAAAACCCGACCCCAAGGTTCAGTTACCTTCCACTGAGTCCTTCATACATATGGGGATTATGGGAGCCACAATTCAAGATAAGATTTGGGTGCAGATACAGCCAAACCGTATAACTCACTGAATCAAAAAAAGGCTATTATAATATTCAGTTATTTATATTATAATCTACTTTTGGGTGTCCTATTATTTCCCTGATTAAACTGTCATTTGCCAACATAATATTGATTTAAGATGGATTTGTATGTTGTGATAATTAATGTAATAATATTTGATAGTCACTATTCTTTTGCAAATTTTCTTGGTTGCATTTGATATCTACTTTTAGCATATATTTAAGGTTATTTTTTATAAATACAAAATTACTGTTGCAATTGTTTTGAAATGTATTTAGTTTGTATAAGTTTTAGGAAATTCGACTTTTGTGATAGTAAACTTTTTTATTGGTATTGTGGAATCACTTTTCACTTATTCTGACCTAGTTTTATATCTTTCTATTAGATTATATAATTTCTTCATGTAGGTTCTTTGCCAATGTTCTAATTGTATTTCTATTTTATTTTATTTTTGCCTCAAAGGAAATAGAATATATTTTCAATTTTTCTTTGTAAGTAATTTTTGTTATAGTAGAGACAAAAGTTAATTGTACCATCTTAATCATTAAATCAAATAAAATAGTTAATGCAACAATTTGAAAATAAAAATCAATTACTTTTCTAAGGATATGATTTATCATAGCCAATAAAACACTTGAAGAATTGTTTATTATCTAATCAGTAAAACTTCAAATAATAGATTTTAAATGCTTCTTTATTTAAATTTTAAAACGTTTAAATGACAAATAAAAATTGTATATATTCCAGGTATACAACGTGATGATTTGATACAGACGCTGTGTAATAATTATCACAATCAAATTAACAAATCCATCCCCACTCATGATGTATATTAGATATCTAGAAATTGTTCATATTATTACTGAAAGGTTTTACTCTTTGATCAACTCCCCATTGTCCAGACATTCCCAAATCCTGACAACCAGCATTCTCTTTCCTTCTATGTATTCAACTTTTTTAGATTTTACATTTTATGCTTCTAAAAATGTGTCATGGAATATCCATAAGAAATTATATAATCAGAAAATAATTATTTATTATCATTTTCATTTTTTTCCATAACTACTTTATTATTTCAACAAGGAAAACTTCAAAGAATATACTAGACATAATAATATAAACAGAGAAGCCCTTGTTTAATTTTTCATTTTCATTTTAATGATTTTAATATTAAAGATTATTTCATTGCAGAAGAACTAGAGAACATTTACTGTATAAAACAGAGGTTTTTGCTATACTTGGTCATGAATATTACATTTTTAGAAAAGTGAACCATTTTACTCTTAAAATTATTAGGCACAAATTAAGTTGGTCAGCATTATTTTAATCTTTTTTGATTCTAAAATTCCATCACATATTCAGTCTCCTTCCAAGGCAGACAGTATCCAAGTTTGCAATGCTAGAGTGAGAAATAACTTCAAAATGACAAAGCAACAAAATCTATATTTTGCAGATAAAACTAAATTTCATCAAATATTTAGAGTGAAACATAAATGCATTTAGACACTTGCAAAGATGTTGATATTTTGTTAAAATTTTCAGTTTTTATCCAGATGTCTGGCAGCACATAATGAAAACAAAACACTTTGTGAATAAACATAATCTCAATTACACCAAAATGCTGTTTTTCCACTGATTTCCACTTTTCTTTCTGAGAGAGGACATAATCATGGGTTGGGTGATTGTAGGGATTAACAATCCTGGCGTCTAAGAACAGAATATGATCACGCATTCATTAGTCACTTCAATCCCTCTGCCATTTGACAATGACTAAATTAGGTGAATGGTTTTAACAGTTTAGTGCCTATTGCGAGAGTCATGCTGATATAACTCAAAATAAAGATAATGATCTGCTGAAGTCTTATTAACCCTTGATAAGGTGATATTTCTTTTAAACATTCATTTTTTTCAGGATAAAATTATTGTCTCCCATTTTTATCTTTCTATCCAAATAAATCATACATCTGTCTACTCAGAATTATTATTCTTGCTTTAACAACATTTTTCTAATATCAAGAAAAATGATGGTCCCTAGGGTAACAATTAGCTTTGTTTTTTAAATTTTTAACTGAAATTATAATTACTGCCTATCAAATAACAGGAATATCTTCAAAAATATTAGAAGATAAGAGATTGACTGAGTGTGTCTATTAGGAGACAAGTTTTTTCTTAGTTTTCTATTAAAATAGTTTTTATCCTTTAAGTTGGTTTCTTGGATACAGGGTCTCACTCTGTCACCCAGGCTGGAGTGCCGTGGCACAGTCTTGGCTCACTGAAACCTCCACCTCCTAGGTTCAAGCAATTCTCATGCCTCAGCCTCCCAAGTAGCTGGGATTACAGCCTCATGCCACCATGCCCCGGCTCATTCTTTTGCATTTTCAGTAGATTCAGGGTTTCGCCATGCTGGCCAGGTTGGACTCCAACTCCTGACTTCAAATGGTCCACCCGCCTCAGCCTCCTAAAGTGCTGGGATTACCGGGTGAGCCACTGCGCCCGGTCTCTAATTTTTGAATATCAATTTTAATTATGGAGACATTCAACTATTTAGGTCTGCTTCCTAGTGAACAAAGATTTGTCCCAAACAAAATCTTATTTAGTATATCACACAAATGTGAGAAACGGAAAATACTTCTTGGATAAAACAATGGGGTATAATTTTGAAATCTTATCTGTTCTTATAATCACTTATAATTTTGCATCCCTTGTATTAGAAGTGATAAGTAAAACTGCAGTTATATTTGCACCAACCTAATATATGTATCTAAATTTTAATTTTTTTTCCTAAACCTGTATATGTTTAAAAATATTTTCCCTCTGGAAGTTTATCGGTTGTCAACATTTTGTATATTGATCTTATTACAATTTTTAAAATATGCTAAATAATAAATTTTGCTGAGGTGTTTGTGTCAGAAGTTAACTCTATGACACTGAAAATTGGAACTAGGTTGAGTGTATTACCTATACATCTGGCCTCCACTTTTTGATTCTTAATTTACTCTTTAGCTTCCAAACATATCTAATATCTCAATATGCTCCATGACCCTTTTCATGGTTTCTTTGCAAATAAAAGATTATCCCCACTATACCTCTGAGGAAAAAAAATTGTTTTCTGTTGGCATCTATCTGGTGTTTAGTTGATAGCATAGATTTTACTTTATATTTATGTTTTTAATTATATCTTTCATCGGGAGAATGCATGTGTATTTTAATCATATATTTATGACTATTCGTATAAATCTGAGGCTTTTTTCTTTAAGACAGGGTCTCACTCCATCTCCCAGGCGGGAATGCAGTGGCGCAATTATAGCTCACAGCAGCCTCAACCTCTGGGCTCAAGTAATCCTCTTGTCCCACCCTCGTGACTGTCTGGGACTACATGTATATACACCACATTGGGCTACTTTTTTGTTTGTTTTGTTTTTATTTTTTGTAGAGGCAGGGTCTCACTATGTTGCCCAGTTTAGTCTGGAATTTCAGGGCTCAAGCAAACCTCCTACCTTGGCCTGCCAAAATGCTGGGATTACCGGCATGAGCTACCATGCCTGGCCAAATCTGAGAAATGTTTTGCAGATAATATGATTGGTTTCATTAAAAAACAAAATTCCAGACTTCTGCAACCAGTAAGAATCGTTGACAGCATCATTCAGAAAAGTCTCATAGACAGTGATTTCATGAAGTGTAAAAAACATTATCTTTTTAGTGAGTTTATAATCCTTCCAGTGAGACACAGATAAACAATAAAATGGAATGACTCTGACAGTAGATTTAGGCATTGGCCATGGGCTGACTTGAAGATGCATAAGAAATGCTAATTGACACTATTGGTAGGATCCATAAAGCATCAAACGAGTAACATCACCAACTAAGACTATGGAATTACCAGCAATAATGACTGCCATAAGTGTGGATCTGTAATCATCGAAACCAGGATTAAAAAGACTCTGCAGTTTGTAGACCAGTGCCCAAACACAGACTAAACCATAGAGGTATTGCCAGTTTAAGTCACAAATGAGGATCAATGATAGACAATGCACCAATATGATAATAGAAAGGTTGTTTTAGAAACAAAACAGGTAGCCGGGCACGTTGGCTCACATATATAATCTCAGCATTTTGGGAGGCCGAGGTGGGTCGCTCATGAGGTCAGGAGTTCGAGGTCATCCTGGCCAACATGGTGAAACCCCGTCTCTACTAAAAAATACAAAAATTAACCAAGTATGGTGGCTCACGCCTGTAATCCTAGCTAGTCAGGAGGCTGAGGCAGGAGAATTGCCGGGAGGCAGAGGTTGCAGTGAGCTGAGATCGTGCCACTGTACTCCAGGCTGGGGGACAGAGGGAGACTCTGTCTCAGAAAAAAAACAGTTAAATCTCTCTTCATTTTGTAATGCTAAATTATACATCAATTTCTTAAAAGGAATAAATTAAACATAAAGCAAACATAAAACTGCTGAGATGGTATTCAGTGTTAAGTGCAGTGCGTGTGTGTGTGTGTGTGTGTGTGTGTGTATTCATGATTGAGCTGAATGTGAGGAATGTACTTATGGAAATAAGTTAAGACACTGAAGTACATATTCTGTTTCCCCTTAATACCCTTTGGACTGTGATTCCCATGGCCTTGGCTTCTTCGGCGGTTTCTAAGAGTCTTCCAAGCGTAATCAATGGATGGCTTCAGCAGATTATGGGCTCATTACCTGCTGGGGTTGAGGAAAAGGAAATGTAACATGTGCTATAGGTTGGATGAAAGGGTGCTGAGCTGAATCCCTGAGAAGCAGAGTGTCTGAGAGTTAGAACCTGTGTCAGACTCTTGCAGAAACAGCTCTATAGGAGGTTTGTGTCAGCAACTGCAAAGAAGCTGGATCTGATTGAGGCTAAGATGCTTTCATTTCTCTTCATCAACCATTTAATTGCACTGACCTTTGACCCTCTGCAAACACTAATTCAGTTTGTGGGTATTTACAAACTGGTAAAACCAAAACAGAAGAAATAGGGACATAAGGAGGGGCTCCTGGGAAGGAGATGAAGATGAAAAGGATTTGTGAACAATCACAAGAGTCAAAATTCTTTAATTTAGCTGGAAAAAACCATAAAGGATAACCATCTGTGACTAGAATAATAATAAGGGGCAAGATTCCTTCCTACAAAAAGTGCTAGTTTACTGGCTCAAGCCTAATAAGTTTTTTAGTCTTTAGTGTTCTGTAATAAAACACACATAACAAAAACATATAAAAATTCTGAATGTGTCTAAGAACTGTTTCAGCGAGACTCTTACAAATTTATATTTTCAGTCCAAATTCTAGTACTCAGGGTGAGCATTTCAGTAACTCAAAGCCTTAGAAAATGCCTCTTGAACAAATTCCATGCTTGCTTTGCTATGTCATGTGTCCCCAGTACAGACAAGTGTTCTTTGAAACATCGCTTGTCAATTTGTTGTCTTTTAAGCAATGTGCTGGAATATGTCTATCTTTTGATTCTTCTCTGTTTTTACAATAGTTGATTGCAGTGCTCTCCAAAGCCTAATAATGTGCTTGAAATGCTTTCAAATAGCCTCTTGAAAAGTAAATCAGACCTTTTTTTTTTAATCATTAGCCAAAATGATTTATAAAATCATCATTTGTGATTGCATTTAAAAGGAGATTACCAAACATTAAGTAGGAAGTAGAAGAATGATACCACTTTTAGGTGAGATATATACAGAAAAATATACAGGCGCAGTGACTCATGCCTGTAATCCCAGCACTTTGGGAGACCGAGGTGGGGAGATTATGAGGTCAACAATTCAAGACCAGCTTGGCCAACATAGTGAAACCCAGTCTCTACTAAAAATACAAAAAAAAAAAAAAAGCCAGGAGTGGTGGCAGGCGCCTGTAATCCCAGCTATTCAGAGGCTGAAGCAGGAGAATCACTTGAACCCAGGAGGCAGAGATTGCAGTGAGCGGAGATTGTGCCACTGCACTCCAACCTGGGCAATAGTGTGAGACACCGTCTCAAAAAAAAAAAAAAATGAAAAATATAAATTGTGCATAATTTAATATAGAATTTATTATGGGAGCTATGTACATAGAAACCAAAAGAAAAAAAAACTTGAGAAAAATAAATGTAATAATTTAACATTACTTAATTTATTATTAAATTATTGACCATAATTTAACATTACTTTAGAGATTGAAGGTTAACATGTACTACCCCTTTCTATGTTTAGGTACACAAATAACCATTGAGTTATAGTTGCCTACAGTATTCAATACAGCAACATGCCATACAGGTTTGTAGCATAGGAGCAATGGCATCTATTGCAATAGATAGATATAAATATAGATATAGGTATGGTTATGAATTTGGCTATAGATGGTTATCTATAGATTATATTATCTATAGATTATATATTTATAGCCATATAGAGAATATATGTTTATATATATATAGGCATGGCTATTACTATAGATATAGATTATTATATATTTATGGATATATTTAAAATCATTTTTTGGTCAAGTTCACAAGGCAAATTAAATTAAATCCACTTTTTGAAATAATGGCAATGAATTTAAAATAGGCCTTTACTGAACAAATGTTATACATAAATTCCGCTGAATGATGTAATGAGGAGGAATGATGGTATGGGATAGAGAAATGTAATCGAGTCAGAAAACATGAGTTTGAATCCCTGCTCCATAGTAACTTTGTAGGGATACACCTTAGCATTTTTGACCCATGATGTAAGCATGTATAAAGTGAGAGAACAAGAGTATATCAAAAGGTTGTTCTGTGTTCTCTTAGAATGTGAGTCTCCTCAAAATACTCCGATGACTTCTCACCTTTCTCAGAATAGAAGACAAAACAAAACAACAAGTTTTTAGATTGTCCCACAGGTCCCATGTGATCTATGTCCCTAGTACCTCCTTAACTTCCCCACCTGTCCACCTCTCTCCCTCATCTCCACAGTGCACAGCTCCTCCCATGCCCCAGAGCCATTCTAAGTGCTGTTCCAATACCTGAGAAGCCCTCTTGCCAGGTGTCTGAATGGTGAACTCCCTCACTGGTTGGAGATCTTGATTCTAATGCTACCTTTTCCATAGGTCTTGCCTGGGTATTCTATTAAAATTTAAGCCTCCACTGCTGACATCAATATCCACATCCACACTCACACAACCACACCTACACCCACATACACTTCCTATACCATTTATTGCTCTATTGAATTTCCTCAGGATTTATCCCCATCTCACATGATTTATGATCCCATTTCCGTATTTCTGATATACACAATAGAAATTATTTATAATTTTTTTTTTTTGAGACAGAATTTCTCTCTTGTTGCCCAGGCTGGAGTACAATTATGCGATCTTGGCTCACAGCCACCTCTGCCTCCCAGTTCAAGCGATTCTCCTGTCTTAACCTCTTGAGTAACTGGGATTATGGGCATACTCCACTAGACCTGGCTAATTTTGTATCTTTAGTAGAGACGGGGTTTCACCGTGTTAGTCAGTCTGGTCTCAAACTCCTGACCTCAGCTGATCTGCCCACTCAGGCCTCCCAAAATGCTGGAATTATAGGCATGAGCTACTGTGCCCGGCCAATTGTGTATAATTTAATATAGTATTTATTATGGGAGCTATGAACATAGAAACCAAAAGAAAAAAAAAACTTGAGAAAAAGAAATGTTAACATAATTTAACATTAGAGACTGAATGTTGTACACTTAACATTTCCAATTTTAAGTATACAATTTATAGGTATAAAATTTCCAAGTTTAAGTACATAATTCAGTGGTGCTAAGCACATTTGCAGTGTTGAGCAATCATTACCACCATCTATCTCTAGAACTTCTCCATCTCACCCAAGAGAAACTGTAAACAACCACATCACTCCCTCCCTATAAGCCACCCATAACTTCTATATCCTATCTCTATGAATTTGCTTATTTTAGATACCTCATAAATGTGGAATTATGCAGTATTCATTCTTTCATGTCTGGCTTATTTCACTTAGCATAACATTTCTAAGATTTGTACCTGTTGTAGCATGTCTCAGATTTTCAGACCTTTTTAAGGCTGAATGATATTCCATTGTATGCATATACTACATTTTGCTCTCCCTTTATCTGTTGATGGACAGTTGGATAGTTCCCATCTTTTGGTTATTGTGAATAAAGTTGCAATGAATATTGGTGGAAATTATCTCTTTGAGTCTGAGGGCATTTTTTAATTTTTTTTTCCTGCTATTTCTATGGGGCTTGGAATAATGCCTAGAATGTAGTAAATAGGTAGCTGTATTTTTGTTCTTTTTTCTACCCCCCTTTCTTTCTGTTCTATTGTGTGTGTAGAAGGCTGACACCTCTGGATTTCATTGTATTCCTTTACTTCCAGTTGGCGATGGTAATTAAGGCACTGGTGAAAGATCATAAAGCAGGAGGAGAGTGGTGGTGTCAATAGTTCCCAACCCTCTGGCTTTGCTGTGTTTCCTCCAACTCTGCAGGTTTCACAATGGACCTACCTCCTGGACCTACCTCCACAGCTCACACTATCATCTGTGCTTTCACAAACCTTGGCTTCCCCTTGTCCCTTCCGACTTAGGGGTAGCAAAGGGTTTTCCCTGTTTACGGTCCGTAACAACTGAGAATTTCTCACATTCCTACTTGTTTTCTTAATGCTCTTTACACCTGTTAAATAATCACTTCACTGATTTATTTTTCAGTTAAATAACCTCAAATTTACCATCTGTTTTCTGCTAGAATCCTCACAGATTCGCAGGTGCTCCATGCATATTTTTGATTGAACTAACAAACGACACCTTAAAAATTTCCTCATCTGTTTGAAGAATTCCACACACTTTTTATATCAATTTTCATGTCTTAATTATTTGTAATATTTATGATGTATAATAAACTGCACATTCTAAATGTTATAGACCAAAATTAAATGTGTTGGAAACAACTTGTAATACCTGCTGGGATTGTGGTGTTTGTTGTTATTTGTTTCGTTATTTGTTTTAATGTAGATTTTATCTCAAAATAAAACTTCACCACCATCTCTGTTTTGTTGAAATTCAACCTGAGACTATATGGGAACTGTGAAAACAGGGTTATAATATCCAATAACCTATTTGTGTGGGTTAGGATTTTCTCACAACTATGTGTCTACAGCAAAATACAATAAAAGTTAGATAATGAAGCTAATATAACATTACAAAAATCATTCGTAAGCTAGTATAACAATGCCAAAGCCATCCACATAATGTAATATCAAAAATTGTTGTGTGCCTCAAAACACTTTTTGTTTGTATTAATTTATTTGAAAATGTCTGTTAATAAAATGGGTCTTTGTTTTTTACACTGTTCTGAATAATATTTTATTAGAAAGCATGTAACTTCCTTTCATAACTTTTTCTTTTTTTTGAGACAGAGTCTCGCTCTGTTGCCCAAGCTGGAGTGCAGTGGCACAATCTCCGCTCACTACAAGCTCTGCTTCCCGGGTTCACGCCATTCTCCTGCCTCAGCCTCCTGAGTAGCTGGAACTACAGGCGCCCGCCACCACGCCCGGCTATTTTTTTTCAGTAGAGACAGGATTTCACCATGTTAGCCAGGATGGTCTTGATCTCCTTACCTCGTGATCCCCCTGCCTCAGCCTCCCAAAGTGCTGGGATTACAACCATGAGCCACCGCACCCGGCCTCTCTTTTATAACTTTCTTGAGGAGAAATCAAATTCTTAAACAAGCAGCTTGTCCCTATCTCTGCAAATTATTTCAAGTATCTGACCAGAAAGATCCTACAGGTTGTTTTGATTTATCTATATTATTTACCCACTATTTTAATTTGCTAGAGCTGCCGTAACAAAGTACCACAGATTGGGTGACTCAAACAGCAGACATTGATTTTCTTACAGTTCTAGTGGCTACAAGTCCAACATCAAGCAGTTGGCAAGGTTGGTTTCTCCTGAGACCTTTCTCCTTTAGCTTGCGGATGGCTGTCTTCTCACTGCATTCTCACACAGTCTTTTTTCTGTGCTCCTGTATTCTCAGTGTCTTTCCCACTTTTTCAAGGACACTAGTGATTCTTGCTGTGTTCACACAAGGGCCTCGTTGATTCTGTGTTTGTGTGCCTATGTCCCAATCTCCTGCTTAAATAAAGATACTAGTCATATTGAATGGGGATTAGGGTCCATGACCACATTTTACATTAATTGCATCTGTTTTGTTTGTTTGTTTCTCTCGTTTTGCTTTGTTTTTGTTTTGAGACTGAGTCTTGCTCTGTCGCCCAGGCTGGAATGCAGTGGTGCAATCTCAGCTCACTGCAACCTCCACCTCCCGGTTCAAATGATTCTCATGCCTCAGCTTCCCAAGCAGGTGGGACTACAGGCACGTGCCACCATGCCTGGCTAATTTTATTTATGTATTTATTTTTTATTGTTAGTAGAGACAAGGTTTCACCATGTTGGGCAAGCTGGTCTCGAACTCCTGAGCTCAGACAATCCGCCAACCTCGGCTTCCCAAAGTGCTACGATTACAGCTGTGAGCCGCTGTGCCCCCGCAATTGCCTCTTTGATGGCCCTATCTCCAAACATAGTGTTATTTTGAGGAACTAGTGGTTAGGACTCCAATGTGTGAATTTCAAGTAGACACAATTTAGCCCGTGACATCCACCATGTCAAAACAATCACTGAATTTCTCATTTTTTTTTTTTTTTTCTAAATCTTCCTCTCAAATCACCGCACTCATCCTTCCACTCACATCCAGGTAAGTGTCACCCCGCGTCTTTCATCTCCACCTCCCTACTAACCACAGCCTAGCCTACCTGGATCAGCTTAAACAACACTTCCCAGGGACATTTTCTCTGACTGAGACTACTGCTGGTTCCTTCTGTTACTGGGTCTCATCAATGCTTGCATTTCTGCCATTATCGCCCTTATCATATGTCACAGAATTTAACATGACAGTAAGGTGTGTTTTCTGGTTCCTGGCCACAGACTGACAAAGGTGAAAGCCACGAACTAGATTAAAAAAGAAAATCCTTAGGGAACGTATTCAAGCTCTGTGCCTCAGTTTCCTCATCTGTAAAAGGTAATAATTTCCTTACATGTATATAATGATAAATAAGTTTTAAAAAAGCATATTAGTTGCTTAGAATGGCAACTAATGGTAAGTTGTGAGTGTTAGCTGTTATGAATAATTTAATCTTCTATTTGCCTGCATAGATTGTTACCTTTAAGAAGCCAAGAAGCTTTGCTGTGCTTAATACCATATCTCTAATGCCGAGGGTTACATATTAAGATGCATCCCATACATTTAGTTGGAATAAACAATGTGACAGAAATGGAAAAATCTACTCTTTTATGATTCAAATGGGGATAGTAATTGAGACTGCCCCTATAAACAACTCAAGAAAGAGCTTAGGGACGCAGTTTAGAAGTAGACATCCTTTTACGAAAGAGAGTTCCTTCTGAGAAAATGCTCTGACTAGAGACACAGTCTCCAAGTTTAAAAGAACATTTCATTATCTGCAACATGCAGAGGGCATGAAAGACAGAAATCTCAGCTCCAGCAGGCACACTGACAAGAACAGCAGAGACTGAAGGATAAAAATGATCTGAGTTGATAAGGGCTTTGCAGTTAAAACAACAGACTTATATGTCAACACTCTATGCCCCAGAGGAACATGGCTCCAGGGAGGAAATGAGAGCCTGTGCTGAACCAGCAGCCAGTGTCTGACTTGCAAATACCTGTTCAGCAGGTAGCTTTCCTGCAGACCTTCCCAAGCCAGGTTTCCCTAAGGCTGTGTATATGGTTTTTGAAGTATGGAATGTACTGCCTTTTTTCTTTTCTTCATGCTTTAATTTAGGAAACACCACAGTCATTTTTTGTTTATTTAATTGTTTTTGTTTGTTTTGTTTTTGCAACGACAAGGGATTGTTTTCTGGAAGACGTAATTATCTTTCTCCCACTTTGTTCCTTTCTAACTTCAAAGAGGTTTTTGAATAATGAAGACATTTCCTTAGAATTAAAAAAAAAATACTTTTAGATGTCTTCTAGGCATTCAGGAATTTGAAGTAAAGTCACTTGAAACTAGATACTTGTGTTAGAATGTAAAGCAACGTTTTGGTATTGTTCTTTGTTATTGTACTAAGGATACTAGTTTGGAATTGTCAATGAGATAGAAGAAAGAGAGGCAGAGAGAGATCATGACAAGAAGTATATACATTATCTCTCAACTTTCAGATTTCTCTCTCTGAGCTTACCTTCTACATGCCTTTGAAAAATCATAAAGAAAACAATGCATTTTTCAGGTCTGAAGCTGAAATCTGCCAAACCTCTTCCACAGATCCCACATTGAAATATGTGTCTACCAAAATACATAATATACAAAAATTAGTGCTTGTATACTTTTTCTTACTAACTCTTGGTCATCTTCAGTTTTACAATTTCGAATCAGAGCTTCCAGTTAGCAAGATCTACTATATAGTAGAAACATGTGTTTTTGGCCATCTGGCTTATAGTCTGTTGATTATTACATGTCAGTTACATTTTTGAAAATACCAAATGTGTGTCGAGCGTGGTGGCTCACGCGTGTAATCCCAGCACTTTGGGAGGCCGAGGTGGGTGGATTACCTCAGGTCAGGAGTTTGAGACCAGCCTGGCCAACAAGGTGAAACCCTATCACTACTAAAAATACAAAAAATTAGCTGGGTGTGGTAGCACGTGCCAGTAATCCTAGCTACTTGGGAGGCTGAGGCAGGAACATTGCTTGAACCTGGGAGGCAGAGGTTTCAGTGAGCCGAGATCACACCACTGCACTCCAGCCTGGGTGACAGAGTGAGACTTTGTCTCAAAACAAAACAAAACAAAACAAAAAAAAAACAAATATTGTTTCACAGATTTTGTCAATGACCCTTAGTGATTGGATTTGAAATGCAAAATATGACCAATTACTTTAGTTAATATTTACATCAACTTCACACCTAAGGTAGTGGCAGAGTAATGAAAATGAATTAAGAATATGGAATATTAAAAGTGCATTTTTATTTTTCACTAATCGAATTTATTTATTCACAGTAAACAAAAACATGTTTAAAAAATTAACTTACTTGGAATAAGAGCCTAACTTGCACACGGATTTATCTTCTTAGCTTTTTTCTTCTACTTTGATGTCTCATAGTAAAGGATAAAAGATTTCTATTCTTATTAATTAGCAATTAAAAGTTGAGTTAGGTAAGTCATTAAGAAAGTCTTTCTTGGCCATCAGTCTCAACTGCTCATATACTAGGATAATAGTTATTTTTCAAGTAAGGTAATTCCTATACAATTCAAGTTTACGTAATAGTGAAACTTTTTAATTTTCTGTGCTCTATATAAAGGGAGGGTATTAGCGAAGTAGAGTTCGTTTCTTACTCTGGGACATATAATTATCTTTTCTCTTCATAAGTATTACTGGTGCCTTGAGTCAAAGGTTCAGAAGAACTCCTAGATAATATATAGGCATTTTGTATGAGGAAAGACTCCGCAAGGAGACACATCCAATGATTTGTTGCTGTTATTGTTGTGGTTGTTGTTATTGTTGTGGTTGTTGTTGTTTTGGGTGAAACTAGCTAGATGTTTAGCAGTCTAGTTTTCTTTCCCCAAGAGTATAGGGAGCCCATATTTGCAAGCCTCTTGTGCAGTTAGGGTGGGACCTTGTTCCTACTATGGCCAAACCAATGAGAACAGAAGTGACGTAAAATCTTCCTCCCGAACATCACACACCGGGGCCTATCATGGGGAGGGGGGAGGGGGGAGGGATTGCATTGGGAGTTATACCTGATGTAAATGACGAGTTGATGGGTGCAGCAGACCAACATGGCACAAGTATACATATGTAACAAACCTGCACGTTATGCACATGTACCCTACAACTTAAAGTATAATAATAATAAATAAATTAAAAAAAAAAAAAAATCTTCCTCCCTCCTTTCCTTCCTTCCTTTCTCCCTTCCTTCCTTCTTTTTTCCCTTTTCCTTTTTTTTTTCCCCCCAGAGGCTTGCTCTGTCGCCAGGCTGGAGTGCAGTGTAAAATCTCAGCTCACTGCAACCTCCACCTCCCTGGTTCAAGCTATTCTCTTCAGTCTCTCGAGTAGCTGGGACTACAAGAGTGCACCACCACACCCAGCTAATTTTTATATTTTTAATAGAGACAGGTTTTCACCATGTTGGGCAGGATGGTCTCAATCTCTTGACCTCGTGATCTGCCCTCTTCAGCCTCCCAAGGTGCTGGGATTACAGGTGTAAGCCACCGCGCCCAGCTGAAGAATGACTATTTTTAATATTAACCACTTACAACATAATTAAAATGTATTTAATTAACCAATTTCTTATAATTATACTTGTCAGTAAAGTAGTGTTTATTTTTCATACATTTGGCTAATTATATAGCCATGTTTGGCAGTATACGATCATGTCAGTGAATAGTATCACGCCTTAGTAGAAAATATGCTTAGGTCAAAATTATAGCAAATATATGTAAGGAAGTTAAGTTCACACATTTATTAAAATTTCAAGTATGTATTTCATGTAACATATATTTCCTTTACTTTGGTAATTTCTGCAGTGCTAATGCATATTTGAAATTCTTGATTGTCAGAGCAAGAATTCAGTATTAGTTAATAATTATCCACCCCAAATAATCCACCCCAAGTCAGTATTAGTTAATAATTATCCACCCCAAATAATCATCTCATGCTTTACTCTCTAACGTAAAAAACAACTATTCATGACAGAAATGTATTTCTTTATTATGAATTTTTTGGTTGTTTTAATGGCTGCATTTTTTTTCAGCAAGGGACACATTAAAATTCAGACTCTTATATTAGATGTTCTTTCTATACACCTGGCTATTATCAGATAGGTTTTGCCATGTTTGATAGCAAAGCTGCTAAAAAGTGGTTAGCATAAAGCAGGTGCTTCATGAGTTAGAGAAATTCTTACTAGCTATTGAAAAATAAAACCCCAAATCTACCTGGGAAGCCGAGGCAGGAGAATTTCTTGAGAAAAATAAATCCCCAGCTACTTGGGAGGCCGAGGCAGGAGAATCGCTTGAACCCAGGAGGCAGAGGTTGCAGTGAGCTGAGATCGCGCCACTGCACTCCAGCCTGGCGACAGAGGGAGACTCCGTCTCAAAAAAAAAAAAAAAAAGTCATTCTTCACAATGCTCATTATTCATATTATTTTTCACCCAAGACATTACATCCACATGCATGGCTTTTGTTGTTAGCTAAAATTTTGCTTTTGAAATTGTACTTATGAGAGAATTTTACACTGAAATTTGGAGCAGGCACTGCAAAGAATATTTTTAGCATGCTCTGAAATTTTTCCCCAACACTGAGAACCTGATGTGGTTAGAATCCTTCTATTGATTTTTTTAAAATTAAAATTCTCATGAAAAGAAGGTTGCTTTGGCTTAAATCAGACACATTACAATCACTGTTTCTTCTCTGTTCTTGGAGACACAGTTCTTTAGTCCTAATGATAAAGGTAGAACACAAATGCTTCTAATACGCAAGTGGTATTTTAACTCCTTCATTTTAGTAAATTGTAGTATTTTTAAACATTTTATTTCATTCTGGGAAATACTGAGTCATGATTCACCATATTGAATCACTTAGGAGATAAACTTCTGGCAAGTTTTTCAGTGGTGGGATGCCCACAGTATTCCTGTTCATTGAAAAAGGAATTATATGCATCTTCCCCAGCTGAGATGCTTTAATTCTCAGCCAACATATTAGTCTTTAGTCTTTTTTTCTTGTTATTTGTCTATAAAGGACTGTGCTTTTAGTTTTCAAATTTAGTTGAAGCATTTTTTATTCAATACATGCATTTTTTGTCTCCCCACCCCACAACTAAAACAACAAACCACTTCACACTCTGTCTCTGGCAGATTGATTGCATTTTCAAGCCAAGAGTCTGATTTCAGAATTTAGCTGTGATACATGAGGCATGACAATAAAGTAATAAAAATGGTTTGCTTATGTAACTCTTTATCAAAGTATTTCAACAAAAGGTATCTCAAAAATGTTATTAACAATGACAGCCTCATGGGTTAGATATAAAATAATAAGGTCAATGAGAATGTTTTATGAATGTTTGTTGGCAAGACAATAACAGAAATAAGAATATAAGTAAAAACGTCGGTAATCATAATACTAATTGCTAGGGAAATATTGAAAAGAAAACAGAAGCTAGCACAAGTCCAGAGAGAAGCTGAGAACATGTGGAGATGTCAGATGCAGGGGACGAGTGAGATGGTACTGGAGGACGAACTTTATGAAAAAAAATTTTGAGGCAAAAGACAATTATATAAACACCATTTTCTGAAATTTTTACTATGTGTTTTGTGATTCCTTCATTCTTTACCCCAACAGTCTTTGGTTAAGACCTACAATATTATTGATTGTTGCCTGAAATTGCATTGACTTATTTTTGTTTGCTGTTGTTGTTGGGGTTTTCATGTCAATTGTGTTAGAAGCATTTGTGATGTATATGTCTGTAAGTGGGACGTTCCTCACTCAAGATTACCCAGATATATACAACATCATCAATTAACTTATTATTTGAATCAAGGAAAGTAGAAGTTACATTAGACATTCTATCAAATAAACTGTACCTAAACATATCCTGGAAATATTTTGAAATAAAGAATATCTTGCTGATATGCATTGCCAGCTCAATAACATAATACCCATGTGCTAGAGTTGACATAAATCTATCCTAAGTATATATAATGTCCCCGAAAAAGTGAACATAGACGAAGACAAGTTCAGAATTCTGAACCCTGAGACCCTATAATATTTACATTTTAGAAAATGAGAAAAGAATCAGCAAAAGTGATTCATAAGGAATGACTAGTCAAACAGAGAAAGGTCAAGTGAAAGTTGTGATCTGGAAGCAGGGAGAGGTCTAGAAAGAACAACTAAGCAAGTCTTATTTTTTCAGGAAGACACAAATTTAAAAATTACCATGGATTTGATCTAAGAAGATTGAGTTATAATTTTGCTAGGAGTGGAAGAAAAAAATCATTTTAATAGGTGAAATATAATTTTTTCATGTGAGGGTATACTCTAAGTTCTTCAAAAACAAATTCACATCCCAGATGGTAGGCTGTGTCAGCCTGGAGGAAATTCAGAAGGAAGCCAGCAGTCATCACTGGAAAAGAGTACTGAGATCAAAGCAGCTCTACAGCCCATTTCCTGCCCTCCCTCTCTCTATATATGGAGAGCCAGGATCGTCTCTCACTTTAAGATGTGCAAGAAATTAAGAATATAAAAAAATCAATATAGCTGTTGAGAGTCACATTTGCAGTGGAACAGAAGAAGTGGGGTTATTTCGCCTATTAAGAAGGGGTAGGTCTCTAGGATAACAAGGTTATAGAATCTAAGGAATGAAAGGAAATAAGGAGTGTTTTATTTGGTTCAGGAATGCATCACAAATTACCATGGATGCAGTAGCTTAAGCAACAAAAATTTATTTCTTACAGTTCTGGAGTCTGCGATGTTCAAGATCAAGGTGCTAGCCAGTTTGGTTCCTGGCGAGGATCCACTTTCTGGTTTGCAGATTACCGCCTTTTTGGCAAATTTGCACATGATGGAAAAAGAGCAAGCTCTAGTCTCTTTCTTTTCTTATAAGGACACTGATACCATCATAGGATTCCACTCTCAGGGCCTCATCCTTTTTTCTTTTTTCTTTTTTTTTTTTTTTTTTTTTGAGATGGAGTCTTGCTCTGCCCCCAGGCTGAAGTGCAGTGGCGCTATCTCAGCTCCCTGCAACTTCCACTCCTGGGTTCAAGTGATTCTCCTGCCTCAGCCTCCCGAGTAGCTGGGACTACAGGCATGCACCACCATGCCCAGCTAAATTTTGTGCTTTTAGTAGAGACAGGGTTTCACCATGTAGGCCACGATGGTCTCGATTTCTTGATCTCATGATCTGCCCGCCTCAGCCCCCTAAAGTGCTGGGATTACAGGTGGACCTCACTTAAAATAATTATCCCCCAAAGGCCCTACCTCCTATTACCATCATATTAGGGGTTAGGGTATCAACATAGACATTTTGTGGGAACACAAATATTCAGTCTATAATGAGGAGTATTAAAGAGAATCAGAGTCAAGGAATCCTCCATGGGTTATACCACGGACAGAAATGTAAACATTATGACTTCATGTATACTCCTGTCAACCACCATTTGATACCTGTGTTGGTTCAGGGGAGAAAAAATGTGATGCTGCTGAGTAAAGTGGTTGCTTCCTATTAAAATCATTGCTAAACATGATTATTCTTTTGTAGATTCCTTAGGGAAAGACTAGAGGTGGATGTCCCAGGCCTGGAAGACTGAGTAAAATTCTTCAGTTCTCCCCATCCCCTCCTAGTACTGACTCCAGTATTAGGTTGGTGCAAAAGTTATTGCAGATTTTGTCATTAAAAGCAATAGCAAAACTGCAATGACTTTTGCACCAACTTAATGGTATTGGATGTTTCTTAGAAGAGAAAGTGATGTGTCTGCTTCAACTATTACTATAGAGTTTCTTTCTGTGAATGAACAGAGTATGTGAGGCTGCAGTGAGGATATCCAGTATCATCAACTGGGCTTCTCAATTCCTCTGGAAATTTCAGAACGTCCACTTTGCTCTGGCAAGTAGGATTGGGACAGTCCTCATCTCCCACCTTTTCTGCATAATGGGAGGCCCGAGGCGGGCAGATCACCTGAGGTCAGGAGTCTGAGATCAGCCTGGCCAACATGGTGAAACCCCTGTGTCCACTAAAAGCACACAAAAAAATTGAGCCAGATGTGGTGGTGGGCACCTGTAGTCTCAGCTACTCGGGAGGCTGAGACACAGAATCACTTGAACCAAAGAGGCAGAGGTTACAGTGAGCTGAGATCGCACCACTGCACTCCAGCCTGGGCAACAGAGTGAGACTCTGTCACAGAAAAATTAAACTGTTCATTTTCAGTGGAATTATGAAAATAAGAAAGGATAGGAGTATATTTTAAGTGTGTTATTAACAGCAAATTAACCACTTTCAATCTTACCATTCCAATTTACTTTTCTAATTTTCCATGAAATTAATAATTGCCTAAAACTTAGCAGTGAAAATAGCAAAAAACAAAGTATGCCATCATCACGACATGACCAATGAAAGAGGGCAAAGTAATGTCTGCAGTTCAATGAAGGCTGCACGTGGAAACAGGACTTAACTAAAGGGAATAAGCTGTTAGGTTGCAGATCGGAATAACTGTATTTGGCAGGTAAATGGTCAATTTTTCCAGAAAAATCCATGTGGATGCGTTTATAAAAGTAAAAAAAGAAAACGACATATATTTTTACCACTATCAAATTGTACCTGAAAACAAAACCTTTTACCCATGCCTAGATTTTACTAGAACTATCTTTTCACTGGGAGAGATAAATGTGTGTGTATGTCTGTATATTTTTAAATTAGTTCCTTAGCATGGTACCATTGAAGAGTGTTTGATTTTCCTTCAACTTTATCATTTAATCAAACATGTTTTACATTTAAGTTTATATTCATAAAATTTTAAAATAAATATCTATCTCTGGGGTCACCGGTTCATAATTCTTCCAAATAGGCTTGCAAATTAAAAGTATATAAATGTATTCATATGCTGTACATCAAGGAAAGCAGAATAATCTGATTTGACCTCATTCTATACAAATTTTGTGTATCGATAAACAAAGCATGCCAAGAAAAATGAAATATGACTGATTTGCTTTCAATTATTTCTAAGAAGCAACTTCAATCAAATGCTGAAGGTAGAAAATATGCTTCTTCTTAATGAGGTTTTATTAAAATTACTTGTTTACTTGTGCCAGTCAAATCTGACCTTTACAATACTGTATTTGTTTAGAGCTAGTGGAGATAAATTGAGTACACTGATTCTAAATTGAGGATCTATTAAGTAATAAGTAGGATGTCGTTTTATAATCACCTTTGGGTTATAAACAGTATTTACCACAAGATCAAAACACACTGACTTAGAAGAAGTGAATGCAAATTAAAATGGAAGATATTTTAGAAATGCAGTGAGAAGTGAACAGAATTATAATATATGATGTTACTAAGTATTTTCAAATATTACTAACTTCTCTTGATTAAATGGCAATTATGCTCTGGAATATGTATTGAACAACCATTTTAAGGCACTTAATGAAAACACTGAAGTATGTTTTGTTTAATAGGTAGCAATATTGAAAGCATAATTAACATTAACTTTTTTAAAAAGAATAACTGAAGCAACACGTTTTTTCTCCTGCTAGTTTTGAATTTTAATTTGTTATTGTAAGTGAAGGAAAAGAAAAATCATACCTCCTCTGATGTCTAGCATAAGGTCATAGGAGGTGTGGTGGTGGGGAGAGAATGTTAATAGCATTGCTGCTAATTCCACTGTAATTCTGCTTCATTATCTTATGCAAATAATTCCCAGAAAGAATCAACTTCTTAGGAAGAATTATCAAAAATAAATGTCATTAGTAAAAGATGGTACATCAGCAAATTTAATAAGTGCATTACATTAAAAATAGTCACAGAAAACTTATGCAAGTTGATTTTTTAAATTGTAACTTTTTTAAAGAATAAAAGTGTTGCAGCACTAAAGGAATTATGTGATAGTATTCAAGTTTCTGTTTAAGAGGTAACTTTTAAAAGTAGGAAGTTCTCACATCAAAATTATAAAAGCATCTATTTATAGCTATTACTTTTAAATAGCTTTACTAGTATTGCAAATTGTAAAGACAAGCAATAATTATTGGCCGATTATTTTTAAGCACTCCAATCTCACTTTTTAAAGCAGATGTTAGTAAATATTCTTATGTACTACACTTACCTGTTATAATATTATTATTTTAATTATTTTCAGTAACCTAAACTAACTCTATGTCAACTTTAGAATGTAGTCCAAACAATTTAGCATGTCATTCAAGGCTTCTTTGTATCTTTCTAGACTTGCCATCTACAATCTGTAAGTAGTACAGTCATATTGACTGAGGCATAGTTCAAAAATACACAGCTAAAAACGGAAAGCTGTTTCATCCATCTCTGTCTTTAAACATGTGATTCCCCTCCCTTAGTGTCCGTTCTCGCTGTTCCCGTTTGCCCACTGGCCCAAACAGCCCAATGAGCCATCCTCCAACACCTAGAGCAAATGTCTGTACAATCCCAGGAAGAACTTACTATTTTTTCCATTGTGTTCCTTGAACAGAATACACACAACAGGTTCATATGTGCACTGTCTGGAAATTGTGTTGTATTCATAATTTTCCCCTTTCACATACTAACAGGTAATTTGTATTTATTAGGTGAACAAATCAACCCGTACATGAGCTGAAGAGGGATTTAAAATAGTCCCTAAGACTATTTAGCACACTTATACTTTATATATTGGGATAACAATTTCTCAGTTCAAGGTTGGCAGATGGTAAGTTCATTGTCCTTTGTTCTGAAGCATCAATGCATGTGACTTCCCACCTCTATTTTTGCAGATTTTCTGGAAAAAAATCCATGAAATAATTAAATATTGGGTTGTATTGTTGGATCAATTAAATTGTGAAGAATAACTTACTTTTGCTAAAATTAATTATCTTTTGCCTCTAGTTCTTCCCTCAGAACAAAATTTGGGGTAAAAAATGGCTTTCTATTCCACTGACTCCTGTAATACCTAAATATCTTCTTTATATAAATCTAGACACTTGTCAAACATCTGTGCATCTGTGATACTTTTTCTTATATGTTGCCTTTCCACTCAACAACTGAATTTATGGCACCATCATCCATGCACTCAAATTATTTTTAAGCTTTATTTGCAGTATAAATATCTGTGTATGTGTCCTTATCTGTCTTATTTGAGTCTGGACTCTTTCAAGGCTCCAGAGAAATTAATAAAAGAGTGGAAAATCTGAGAGAAAGTATTATAACAATTATAGGGACCAGAAGGACATGTATTCCCTTTTCTAGGAAAAAAATATTTTAATAAAAACTATCTATATCCCTAGGTTAATTTACAGTAAGCCAAAGTGTGCACATTAAATCCACATTAATTCTTTCATTAAACATACATCTAACAATGATCATGGTGCCAGGCACCGAGCTTGGTGCTGGAGATAAAGCCTGGCAGGAAGCTCATATAACATAAGCAAATGGAGTTATTAATTATAATTATACATGGGAAATACATCTAGTGAGATTTATTACATTTATTTCATTAGTATAACAATAGCATCTAATTGCAGCAATATATTAAAATTATGTTAAGCCATATATTTTATTTAGAAAGTACTTAAAATCTAAATACAAATAAATCTGTATTTTATCACTATAGTCATAATTACCACAATGAAGCTTCATCAGTCCTCAACAAT
Source organism: Theropithecus gelada (assembly GCF_003255815.1). NCBI lineage: Eukaryota > Metazoa > Chordata > Mammalia > Primates > Cercopithecidae > Theropithecus > Theropithecus gelada. The sequence goes on from NC_037673.1 coordinate 20,078,558, forward strand.
GTTATTGTACATAAAATGAATGGTGCTCTAAATTATCATACTGAGGTCATTCAGTTCACTGTTTGATAGGTAGCAAAGACTTCCTACTTTGAATGGGTTTCTATTTCCTCTTTATTACAGAAATTCACTAGTGTGAGAAAGATGGAAAAAGAGAAATCAGTGGTACAGTACGCTAAACTCTAGGATGTAGATATGCATAAATTATGACAAAGTGACAGATTAATAAAATACTTCTGCCTGTGGAAGATGATGATCATGACAATTAAATTAGCACTTCGTAAAGCAAGAATAGCGAGAGCTAAACGTCTAAAACTCGTGCTGTTTTCCAGGCTTTATTCTACGGGACTTACTTGAATCAAATTACTTAATAGGAACACGGGAACACTTCAAGGTATACTATATTATTATTTCTACTTTACAGATATATAAACTGGTCCACAGTGGGGTTCAAGTATTTGGTTTAAGTGGTCTCAAAAGTTAAAGCTGATAAAGCCACTGTATATTCAATTGAGCATTATATTGGCTGCCTTAGTGAAAACAAAATAGAGAAAGGGAGTCTGTATTACTAAACTATATTCTAGATTTAAGAAATATTTAAGAAATTTCACTGGAAAATTTTAAATGACCAATGCAATACACTGTTCTTTCCGGGAAGGCCTATGTTTATTCTGATTATTTCACATTAGAGATAATAGTCTGAATGGTATTAATGTGTCTTAAATTGTTCTTGAAAAATGATTAGATCAGCTCTAGCCAATTATAAGCCAAAGTAACTGTCAAAGCATGAGAGTATATTCCATTCCATACATTAGCAACACTGGTTTCCCTTGGATTTCAACATTTAATTTTCAAATGATTAGCATTTGATCTGCTTTATTGATTATTCTTCTGAATTACCATTTAGATAGCAAATTTAGATTTTCATATATAATGAGACAGATACTGTAAATTATTGCTGGGTGTCACTGGCCATTAAACAAAAAACTAGATAGTTGATATATCACCACAACTTTAAGAGGAACATTTTTGCATCCCATTAATTAAAATCTGAAAATACTTTCCCACCACCACCACCACATAATGTAGTCTAAAAAGTAAAGTCAATTGGAAATTTGTAATGTTTTGTCTGTGCAAAGCACACAGTGTATACAAGATGGAAGCATCATGTATTTGCTGAATTTTGTGTGATTCTCCCAGGTGTTTCTATAATAATTCCAAAAAGCGGTTATTTGCAAGAAAATCAACTACAACTTGATTTAATTTGTAAGTTACTTTGAAATCCTTCTAAAGAATTTCCAAGTCATTGAGGCTACAGGAAGGATTAAATAAAATGAAATTAACTCACAAGGGCTAATCATATTTGTTTTCTAGTTTAAAATGTATAGATTCATGACTTCAGCTGCCTTTTAATTAAATCCTGTTTTTTTTTTGTTGAAAACTGTGTAAGCCCACACTGTTTGTTACTATTGGTATTTGTACAGTAGATATTTACCACTCTTGTAGCAAACAGCAAAAACTTTCCTGCTCAAGAAAAAAGATGAAAATGGGGGAGCAAAACAGGTGCAAGACACAACCAGATGGAAATTATTACCCATTAGCTTGCAATCAGCAGCATAGAAGAAAATACTTTAAAAAACATGAAAAGCTAAAGTTTTCTCTTCCTGTTACATGAGGCTAATACTTCACTCTTGCACTTAAATACACGTGTCAGCAGGTCTCTAGCTATGGGAGGAAAATTCTGATGATCATACAGAAAACAGAATCATTGAAAAGTTCATGCTCAATGGGAAGGCTGAATTTCTGCCTTTCTTCTGTTAGTAAGCTGCTGCAAAATTTTCTGAAAAATAAAAGTAGCTTAAAAATTCAAAACAAGACCACAAAAACGAAGGCTCAAACATGTTTTGTTAAGGTCACTACTATCATAGCATAAACTATACATTTTATAAACTCGAAATGCACACTGAATGTAGGCTTCATAGTCATTGTAACTTCACTGCCAACAGAAAGCTTAGAACAGCATTGTTTATCTCTCTCCCCTCTCACAATGAAGTATGTAGAGAAATAAATTGTATTAGAAATAAAAAGCAAAAGTGAAAAAGGTAATATAATTTCATGCATTCTTCTCAAAGCAATTTATGTAAGAATCTCAAAGCAATTCTGACCCACAAGTGCCTAGTTCCTTCAGGGAACGCTATCCACAGATATGTGGCTTTGTCACCAGCAAATATCACACCTACACTCTGTTGGTTTAAACCATGTCATTAGATGTAAGCCTTTGAAAATTTAACACATCGCTTTTCTTTAGTTTGCCCTGCTGTTTCTCTATGTTTTTTGTAAAGAATTTGGAGGATAATACGTGAGTGCTATTTATGAAATAATAGAGATACCTTAGTAATGATCCACAAAATGCTATGTTTCATTGAACACCATCAGGTTTTTTTAAAAAAGAAAACAGACACATTGCCTAAATATAAAGAAACTATTAATTCCTAAAATCAAAGAAGTTTTGAGTTCCAGAAATGTGTTCATTTGATACCTAAAATTTATTGATGTGACCAATTAATATTAAATTAGTATTTGCTTAGTAACAAATTATTTAAATGCCTCAACTTATTGTAAGTTTTACTCAACTTATTCCCATGAAAGATTTGTGTTTACTATATTCCTACTGGTTTAGATGATTCTACTGAATATTTTAAATAAGAACGCATATGAAGTTTATACCATGTACAAATGTTGGACTATTTCAAAAGCAGATTATGCCTTGTGAAAATATCAAGACATTTTACTAGTTCGACATGAATACAAGGTATATATATTCCCTATATAACATATCTGAAAGAAATTTATTTCTGCACCATAAGGTATTTAGTGGAAATTATTGCATATACTAGTCTTTCATCATTATATTTTATATTCTTCTTTAACACTTGAACTTTATGAGCTATTGAAATGTAACCTCCTCTAATTTATAAAAAATCGATATAAGCTATTATATATAAATATATAAATGTATTATATTTATCTTAAAAAATATATATTATGTTTCCTATGTACATTCATTTTTATATTTTATATAATTTTGGATCATTTATTTTCCAAAATATGTGGGGACTCCAGCCTACTGTAGTGTCATAAACTAGGGAAATATAAGGAACATATGAGATCTGGAAAAGAGTGGGAGAAGATGCCTCAAGACTCTGCATCATCTAGACTATGCACCTCTCAGATTTTCTACCGTGGGGAATTTAACTGACCCAGAGCCCCAGCTACTGTGCTCAGAAATGCACCCAATGAGAACGCTGGAGGCTGTGTTTCCTATGGTTTGCTACCAGGCAACGCTTTATGGATTTGAGGGACAATTTGGCCCCAAAAACCTTACCAAATGCAGAGTCTGAGACCTACCTTCCCTCTCTTGTTCAGCAGTCTTAGACCTATTTCACAGGCTGGTAATTCCCCCATATTCCTCTCCTTAAGCTCCCGTTATGTTCCCAGTCCCACGCAAGTTAGTGTGCTACTGGCAATTGCATGAAACATTCCATTAAAGAATTTACAGGCCAACAGTGAAAATGAATATGATATCTGCTTCAGTCATGTATTTGTGATCACTGTTAGGAGAAACAGACATGTGCATACAGTAAAAACTATCCAGACAAATATATATGTATAAAATTTTATGTGAGGATACAAATCATAGTTAACATAAACTTTCCCATGGGGGAAATCACATGTGGCTGGAAAGAAACCTCCAGAGAATACTCAGGATTACTTAAGTGAGGAGCAAATTTTTGAGAAAGGGGAGGCAAGAAGAATCCAGTCATGATAAAGAAGAAACATTTTTATTTTGGGGGAGGGAACATCAGGATATTTCTATTTTTGTTGCTTGTCCTACAGGAAATGTGTAAGTTGGAGTATTTTAATTACATAAAAGTAGATCAATATCTTCAAGATGTCTGTTTGTGTTCCGAAGAGAAAGAATTGTGCTACAAACAAGCACAGCATGCCTTTCCATCTGAGGAAGCCAGATTTAAATAGGAAAACAGGGGCTCTAACTCAGTTACATCTAATACAAGCTGTGCAATCACCTTGAGTACTAATCTTCTTACTGAGAATACAATTGCTGTAAGGATTAAAAGAAATCATATTCAGAAAACTTCTTAAATCCCTGACCTCTTTTAATGCCCAGACATACCCATACATTTTACTCTTTGTTAAGCTACGTTTCCTTCTTCCTCCAACACTAAAAAGAGAGATTTTGAAAGTAGGTTCATTTGGTAACAGAAAAATTGAAATCTCAGTTGTTTTTGTCCAAGTATTCTAGAATATAAGTCCAGTGAAAGCGGGGATTTGTGCTGCTTTTGTTTCCTGATGCATCCCAAAGATCTAGAATATCCTCTGCCACATAAATAGTGCTCAACAAATGTTTTGACTTAAGAAGAAAACAAGGAGCTGTTCTTAAAGCAGAAGAGCTTGATTGATGACTATATCCTATATAGCAAATCTGGTACATGACTTAAAGAAGTGTTAGATTGGTTTGAAATACTAGATAAGGAATTCTATCTGTAATGGTCCTGGATAAATGTCTGATGTTCAGTGTTCATTTGTATGAGGACTGCAGGAGTTTGGCATGTAAAATCCAGTGTTAGAGACTGAATTGACAGACAGGAGGATGATTTGTCACCTATTATCTACATTGAATTTTTAAAGTTGTCAGCGATTCAGTGTGATCAAGTATGGAAATAAAAGCTATGCATGAACTAAATAAACAAGGATACTTCCTACAACACATCTGCAAACAGCGCAGTTTGTATTTTGCAAGAGACTTTTTTAGACAGGCTTAAGGAGGAAAATCTGGAGTTCAGAAAGTACACTGAAAGTAAATGCAACTAAGAGTGAAGTATTGGCTCAATAATACAACTTTGTGTGTGTGTGTGTGTATGTGTGGATGAGTGTGTGTGGTGTTCTCTTGAATTTGTGAAAAAATTTTGAAGTTGACTAGGTGATTTGGTATTTTGTACATTATGCTTTATTTGAGATACAAAGTGTCATCCACTGTAGCATATTCATCGTATATGTAGAATATATGTTTGAGTGGGTTTATGTTTGGTTTTTCTACAATTTCCCTCTTATATTCTTATATTTCTTCAGGGGGGAAAAAAAACTAGTTATCAACCTTTTAAAAGTAAACCTTCCATGAAAAAAGCTCCATTCTCATATCGTGTGTCGGTGTTTTTTTAATTCCTTATTTACAAAGCATTTTCACTGAAAATGTCTACATGGACCTTTGTTTAAATGAGAAAGATTTCTGTATGACTACATATGACATGAATAGAATGTTTTAAAATTACAAGGCCAAACTTTGATTCTGTTGTTGAAGCAGACTTCCCTCTGAGCACTGCATTTAACTCATATTACTGAGACAGTCGCAGTTGATTCCCTTCATTTCCTCATGATCCAAGGACTCCCACTATCCAGTCTCAATACCACAGCCTCTTCATAAGACACTCTCTCCCTACATTTGCTCAACCACTGTGCCCCAAAGCCATCTACCAATTCAATGCAAACCCATTCCAAATCCTAATGGAAATTTTTACAGAAATAGAAAAAGAAATTCTAAAGAGTATATGAAACTAGAAAATATCTCAAATAGCCAAAGCAATCATGAGAAAGAAGAACAAAGCTGGAGGTCTCACACTTCTGGATTTCAAAATGAATGACATAGCTACAGTAAATTAAAATCAGATGGTCCTGGCAAAAGACAGGCATACAGATAAATGGAACAAAATAAGGAGCCCGGTCATAAACACAATTTATAAGGGCAACTGATCTTTCACAAGGCTGCATAAAATACACACTAGGAAAAGGATAGACTATTCAACAAATGATACTGGGAAAAGTGCATATCCTGGTGTGAAAGAATGAAATTAGAGTCTTGTCTTACACAATACACAAAAATTAGCTCAAAATGGATTATACACTTTAGTGTAAGACCTGAAACTATAAAGCTACAAGAAGAAAACATAAAGAAAAATGCTTTATGAAGTTTGTCTTAGAAAAGATTTCTTGGATATTATCTGAAAAACATAGGTACCAAAAACTAAAGTGGAGAAGTGGGATAACATCAAACCAACATACTTCATTACTGCAAAGGAAACAATCATCAAAGCAAAAAGGCAATCTACAGAATGAGAAAAAGTATTTTTAAATTACATATTTGATAAAAGGTTAATATCCAAAGTACATTTAAAAATCTTTTCCAATTTGATAGCAAAAACCCAATATCCCAGTTAAAAATTGTCAAAGAACTTGAATAGACCTTTCTTTAATAAAAAGTCACTTGAAATAAGGCTAATAAAGTGGTTTGTGGCTACGTAGTCTTCCCCTGTGGAAAAGGGATATCCTTGCCTTCTCCTGCTGACCATGGTCTCTGACAATCTTCTTCTAGGTCAGTATTGGCTCATGTTAGTCTCCCCATTGGGCCTCCCTAGGACATTTCAGTATCATCACATTTACTACAGAAAAGTCTTTTTTGAGTAAAGTCACTTTTCAGTCTGTATCACTAAACAGCCTATTACTGTTTGTGAACCTCAGTCTGTTTCATCTGTAATGATAACTGTTCTCCTATTCACCTCACAAAGATATTATGAAAATAGAAAATAAAAGATCACATGAAGAAAAGTTCTTTGAAAACAATACACAAAGATATGCTGCCATTATTTTTAAGAAAATGGCTAAAATGTCTCTGAGCTACAAACGAATTACTCTATCAGAAAAGAAATATACATGGTGGAAATTTAAAATAAAGTTTTTTTGTGATATGTAAATTACTGTGGTATTAAGTCACTCAAATGTGGCTACCACTGAGCTTATTTTTACAATGCTACAGTGCTCTGACATGTTTCCTTGGCAAAAATCAATGTATAGTCTACCATATATTGATGAATCAGCTCTTTTGCAACTACTGAAGAAACAATTCATTGTCCACACATTTCTCTATCTCTGACACAAATCAAAATGCGTTACCTTCCAGGAACAGTTGGGTTTGTCAGTTTATCATCTTACTAACTTCCAAGAACAAAATATGAGTTTGTAAGTTGTGATTCATCAGAAACAGTATTACTAAGTTTTGTTAGTGATTGCTCTTACATTCGTGTATTGACTTAAAGAAAATTTAAGAAACATATAAGATCTTAGAAAATAAGTGTTGAAGCTATTTTAAGGATTTACAGGACACAGCAGTTTTTTTCCCCTAGACCATTTACTCTCAATGCAATCATACTACACTCTTTTCAGGATATTTGCCAAGCTATGACTTATAGACTCTTTGTTTAGAATTGATCTTCTATAAGGGAAGAGGTCAGCAGTCAGGTTTGAAAAAAATTATCTGGCCATAGTTGACTGGACTAAGAGTAGACTCTTGAGCAATGAGAACACAATAAGGTACTCAATCCTAAACGTCTGGATTTTGGATTCAGAAACAGTTCCTATATGTAGCTTAAAGCATGTGTGATACAAAAATGAAGTACCTGTTGATCAGCCTTGCTCCATTATGTAGAAAAGGTTGATTGAGACAGAGAGAGAGAATGAGAGAAAGATAGAACTAGCTATAGTTTCAAGAAAAATAAGAAAAATAATATAGACCCAATGTAAATGAAAAAATATCCCCCAAAATATATCTATATCTTTATCAATTTTTTTCAGTTATTTCCAGTTTCTTTCTGATATCTGGCTAATTTCTGCCCCTAAGTTCCATGCTATTAGAAAACATACATTAATTTTACACAATTGGCTTTTTATCTAAACTTATGCTCTATTACAAGCAACTGACAAAAATTTACTATGAATATACTGCATGAATCCAATTCTTGTTAAGCAATAAACAAACAATAAATTATACACCAGAGATGTTGGGTGAGATTTATAACAATTTGCTCCTTTAAGTTCCTTTAGCCAAAGAAATGATAAACCAAGTAGGCGGGGCTCCTTCAACTTTGGTCCCAGATAAGGAGAGCCAGAGATTACTCATGGAGAACATAAAATAAGAGTTAAAGCAAACAAGCAATCACCAAACAAATAAAACTTCTACTGATGCAAGACACTGATATTACAAAGTTATTTTTATTTCAGCATAAGATATGCAAAGCATACTGATAAAAAGAGAGGTAAAATACTAATAATAGGTTACAGAACGGGATAATGTTTCGAAGTATTGTATAAGTCTCTAAAATTGGACACTAGATAACAAATATGATTGTTTTGGATGAATCGGTGAAAGTACAGGGAAAGATGATTTGTTAGATGGGTATTTAGAAAATACAAGAATATAGAGAGCTAGTCTTGGTGGAAAGTACCTATACAGATAATAGATTTACTGGCAATATTGTTATTATTATTATTATTGAAAGCAAGTAATATATTTTAGGGGAAATCAGAGGCTTCTCTACACAAATACACAGATGTAAAACATGAAAGGTAGCATACTAGAGTTTTTCCTCTAGAGAACCAGAACCAATAGGTGCATATATATATACAGAGAGTGAGTGAGTGAGAGAGAGAGAGAGAGAGAGAGAAAGAGAGACATTTGTTTTAAGGAATTCACTTATGTGACTGTAGAGGCTGGCAAGTCCAAAAGCCTCTGGGCAGTCTGACAGGCTGCAGATTTTTTCACTTACGGCTTCAACAGACTTCCAGCCCACCTGCATTACCTAAAATAATATTCTTTACTCAGTCTAGTGATATAAATGTTAATTTCATCTAAAAATTACCATCATGGCATCAATCTAGACCAAATATCTGGCTATCATGGCCTAGTCAAGTTGACCCATAAAATTAGCCATCATAAGAAGATTGTAGGAGGGACTTCTACTTATTTTAATAATTGAGAGACATTGAACAATTTTGAGTGGACAGACCTATGATAAGAGATTCGGGAATAATCTAATGTTAACCTCAAGAAATCTGTAGCGAACAGACTCAGCTATTTTTTACCTCAGTTTCTTCCTTTTAAAAATCTTTTATCAATATAAGTAATATTTTATTCCTTTTCAGAGCAGACTCATACAGAATCCCAATCATTTCTAGTTCTTATAGACCTTCTCTATATCATTTTCTTTTTATCACAATTGCATATTTAATTACTCAAATCCCTTTACTTATTGAGATAAATCAAGGACTCTTTATTCCTATTTTCTTATATCTAATTTATTGTCAAATGAAGAAAAATTTACTGTGTCCTTCCACTGTTTTACTGAAACTACTGTGGCAAAAGTAACTAATAACTTCAAAACGAAAATCACTTCATATCATTTTTTAAAAATTCTTTACCTTATTTAAATTATTTGCAGAATTTGATCCCATTGCCTAATCCCTTCTTCATAAAAAGTCTCTCCTACTTTCTTTTAAAAAATATATTCCTTCTTCTCCTGCATAGTTTTGGGCTGCTTTTTTGAGAGTTTGTTAAAATAAATAAATAAATAAATAAATAAATAAATATTGCTCTGAATATTTTTTAAAGCAAAATATACTCAATGCAAAAATATTAGATATGCACAATGACAAAAAGCTATAAGACAAAATAATTATCTGTAGCTTCACCTTTCATTGCTAATGTTTGGATTTTTATCTTCCAGTCTCTACGCAATCCACATATATATTTTTAAAATATCATTATACAATCAATATTGATAATATAATATTTAAATGTTTTGTTTTTCAATAAAATAACTAAACAGAAGCAGTCCACTAAAAGCAAAACAAATTGCAGATAACAGCTTTCAAGTTCCTAAAATGAACAATCCAGCCTATTGTGTATGTGTATTTGTGTGTCTGTATGAATCCTCTAGAAAAAGTATATACATATGTATACTCTATTAGGAAACAGAACTAGTTATCAACTGTTTTAGACTTTGCAGTTTCATTTAAAATATAATGAACCTTATGCTATATTGATTTATGTATTTTTACAACAATTAATGGTTGTATAACTACACCACTTTAAGGATACATTTTGTCAAAAATCTATTGTTTCTCAAAACTTGGGTCTATTACTTCACACTTTATTCTGTTCTATTGATCTGCTTCACATATAGCTTTACAATAAGGTGTTTTTGTTGTTGTTGCTTGTTTGTTTGTTTGTTCTGAAATGAAGTTTCACTCTCGTTCTCTAGGCTGGAGTGCAGTGGTGTGATCTCGGTTCACTGCGACCTCCACATCCCGGGTTCAAGCATTTCTGCTGCCTCAGCTTCCCAAGTACCTGAGATTACAGACATGCACCACCAAGCCCAGTACATTTTTTGTATTTTCAGTACAGACGGGGTTTAACCATGTTGGCCAGGCTGGTGTTGAACTCCCAACCTCAGGTGATCCACCCAGTTGGGCCTCCCAAAATGCTGGGATTACAGGCGTGAGCCACCACACCTGGCCAACAATAAAGTCTTAATGTCAGGTTACAGAATTTATCTAAACTGCTGCTTCTTTTTCAAAGTTATTATAGCTATCTTATGGCTTTTACACTTCCATAATTTTTCCACTTTTTAAACTTATTTTGAAATAGATTTAAATGGATATAAAATTTTGAATATACTGCACACAGTTCCTATATTTATCAGCTTTCTCTATTAATATATTTATTAATATGGTACATTTTTCACAATTAATGAACCAATACAAATGCACTACTATTAACTACAGTGTATAACTTTATTCAAATTTTCTTGTTGTTGTTGCTGACGTTGCCTAATGGCCATTTTCTGGTCCTGAATTCTATCCCCCCACCTTTACTATTTCTGTGACTTTTCTGGTTTTAATTTAGCATTTTATATGACTCCATTCTGTGTCTTTTCCTGGCATATAAATTATTTCTCATTTTTATTAGTTATTCTGGAATTTATAATACATCTTTAATTAATTAATTTAAGTCCACTTTCAAATAGCACTAAATAGCCTCAAGTGTAGGTCATTCCAGAGTATTCCAAATTTCTCACATTCCTCTCTTGTGATACTGCTGTCAGCCATTTCACTTCTTGATATGCAAAAGTAATCAGGTTATTATCACTGCTTTAAGCAAACTATTATGTTTTACATAAATTAGGAGGAAAAAAACATTATTTTCCTTTCATTTATTCCTTCTCTACTTATCTTTCTCTTTATGTAGAATTTTTTTTTTATTACTAGGCAGTCTGACAGTCTGCAGATTTAAGAAAGAGTTGATGTTACATTGCCAATCCAAAGGCAGTCTGGAAGAAGAGTTCTCTCTTCCTCGAGGCAAAGTTTTCTCTTCCTATATTATTTTCCTTCTGTCTGGAGAACTTCTTTTAACATTTCCTGCAGGAAATGTTGGGCAGGTTTTCTAGCATTGAATTCCTCAGTTTGTATTATTTATCATTCATTTTTGGAGGATGATTTCATTTGTATTAGTCTGTTCTCACACTGCTAATAAAGACTAAGACTGGGTAATTTATAAAGAAAAAACAGATTAAATGGATGCACAGTTCCACATGGTTGGGGAGGCCCCACAATTATGGCAGGAGGCAAAGGAAGAGCAAAGTGATATTCTACATGGCAACAGATGAGAGAGTGTGTGCAGATGACCTGTCCTTTATGAAACCATCAGCTCTTATGAGACTTATTCACTATCGCGAGAACAGCATGGGAAAAAACCTGCCTCCATGTTTCAATTACCTCCCACTGGATACCTCCCATGACACATGGAGAATATGGGAGCTACAATTCAAGATGAGATTTGTCTGGGGACACAGTCAAACCATATCACCATTAAGTACAGAATTATAAATTAACACTTTAAATATTTCACTCCTTTCTTGATGATTATGTGGTGTCTGATGTTAGGTTTGCTGCGATTCTTACCCATATTATTCTTTATATTCCATATATTTTTCTTTATATTATAATATAAAGTGCCCCCTAACCTTCAAGATTTATTTTTTATATTTTATGTACTATAGTTTTGATGTGATAAAACGATTTGTGTTGTTTTTTGATATTCATCCTGCTTAGTGTTCTCTGAGCTGCTTCTATCAATGGCGTAGTGTCTGTCATTAATTTTAGAAAGTTCTTTGCCATTATCATTTCACAAATTTATTCTGTTCTGCTGTCTCTTACTTCTCCGTCTGCTCATCAAATTATACATGTCTTACAACTTTTGGTAATGCCCCACATTTGTTGGATTTTCTTTAATTTTTTTTTTTTTGAGACAATCTTGCTGGAGTGCAGTGGCACACTCTCGGCTTGCTGCACTTGAACTTCGGCCTCTTGGGTTCAAGTGATACTCCTGCCTCAGCCTTCTGAGTAGCTGGGATTACAGGATTGTGTCACCACAGTAGGCTAGTATTTGCAGTTTTTAGTAGAGATGGAGTTTTGCCATGTTGGCCAGACTGGTCTCAAACTCCTGGCCTCAAGTGATCCATCCCTCTCCAACCAGCCTCCTAAAGTGCTGATGTTACAGATGTGAGTCACCCTGCCCAGACTACACCTTGCGTATCATTCTTATTCGGCCCTCATATTTTTCTTTTATTCTTTTTTCTATGTACATTTCAGTTTGGGATGTTTCTACTTACATACCTTCAAGAACCCTGATTATTTTCTAAGCTATCTCTAGTCTACTTATCAAGCAGTTCTCATTTCTGTCATATGATTTTTTAATTTCTAGCATTTTCTTTTGATTCACTTTTACAATTTTAATTTTTCTGCTTTTAGTACCTATCTGTTATAACATCTCATCTTTTATACTTTTTCTATTAGAGTCTAACATATTAAGACCAGAGTCTCCACCTGGTCCCTCCCATGACATGTGGGGATTATGGGAACTAAAATTCAACATAAGATTTGGGTGGGGACACAGTCAAACCATATCAATAACTATAGGTACACAAAGTTTAAAATACCTCTACCATCTATGTTTTGTGTGTTTTTGTTGTTGTTGTTGTTGTTGTTCTTTGTTTATTTCCTCCTTTTGACTTTGGTCTTTCCTAAGTACTCCTCAGAAAATCTGTGTCTTTCAGGTCTTTTAACACTAATCTATAGTTGTATTAGAGTCAGATTGGTTTGGTGGCATGTCAGAGAGAGGGACTATTCTATTAACTTGCACTAGAGTCAGATTGGTTTGGTGGCATGTCAGAGAGAGGGACTGTTCTATTATCTTGCACTTAAATCTCATTCTCTTAGTGAGTCTCATCTTGGTGCTGTGTCCTTCATAATTGCTTCTCCAGTGACATAACTTTCTCCTTTCACAGGCTGTAACATATGCTATTTCCTTGACCTCTGATGACTCTATATTTATTTTTCCCCATGAGAGAGAAGAAAGGTGAGACAGGTCTGGAGTGATAAAAACATCCCTTACCCAGGCAATGAGAAAGTGCTGGTAAAATAGTTGACCCTGCCGTGTGAGGTGTGAGGTGTCAGTCTGCCCCTAGTAGGGGGTGTCTCCCAGTTAGGTTACTCATGGGTCAGGGACCCACTTGAGCAGGCAGTCTGTCCGTTCTCAGATCTCAAACTCCATACTGGGAGAACCACTACTCTTCAAAGCTGTCAGACTGGGACATACTATAAACACCTCTACGCAAATAAACTAGAAAACCTAGAAGCAATGGATAAATTCCAGGACACATACACTATCCCAAGACTAAACCAGGCGAAGTTGAACCCCTGAACAAACCAATAACAAGCTCTGAAATTGAGGCAATAATTAATAGCCTATCAACCAAAAAAAGTTCAGGACCAGATGGATTCACAGCCGAATTCTACCAGAGGTACAAGGAGGAGCTGGTACCATTCCTTCTGAAACTATTCCAATCAATAGAAAAAGAAGGAATCTTCCTTAACTCATTTTATGAGGCCAACATCATCCTGATACCAAAGCCTGGGAAAGACACAACAAAAAAAGAGAATTTTAGACCAGTATCCATGATGAACATCAATGCAAACAAACATCCTCAATAAAATACTGGCAAACCAAATCCAGCAGCACATCAAAAAGCTCATCTACCACAATCAAGTTGGCTTCATCGCTGGGATGCAAGGCTGGTTCAATATACGGAAATCAATAAATGTAATCCACCATATAAACAGAACCAAAGACAAAAATCACATGATTATCTCAATAGATGCAGAAAAGCCCTTTGACAAAATTTAGCCCTTCATGCTAAAAACTCTCAATAAACTCGTTATTGATGGAACATATTTCAAAATAATAAGAGCTATTTATGACAAACCCACAGCCAATATCATACTGAACACGCAAACACTGGAAGCATTCCCTTTGAAAACTGGCACAAGACAGGGATGTCCTCTCTCACCACTCCTATTCAACACAGTGTTGGAAGTTCGGGCCAGGGCAATCAGGCAGGAGAAAGAAATAAAGGGTATTCAATTAGGTAAAGAGGAAGTCAAATTGTCCCTATTTGCAGATGACACAATTGTATATTTAGAAAACCCCATTGTCTCAGCCCAAAAACTCCTTAAGCTGATAAGCAACTTCAGCAAAGCCTCAGGATACAAAATCAATGTGCAAAAATCATAAGCATTCTTATACACCAATAACAGACAAACAGAGAGTCAAATCATGAGGGAACTCCCATTCACAATTGCTTAAAAGAGAATAAAATACCTAGGAATCCAACTTACAAGAGATGTGAAGGACCTCTTCAAGGAGAACTACAAAATACTGCAAAATGAAATAAAAGAGGACATAAACAAACAGAAGAGCATTCCATGCTCACGGATAGGAAGACTCAATATCGTGAAAATGGCCATGCTGCCCAAGGTAATTTAAAGACTCAATGCCATCTCCATTAAACTACCAATGATTTTCTTCACAAAATTGGAAAAAACTACTTTAAAGTTCACATGGAACCAAAAAAGAGCACGCATTGCCAAGACAATCCTAAGCCAAAACAACAAAGCTGGAGGCAACACACTACCTGAGTTCAAGCTATCCTACAAGGTTACAGTAACCAAAACAGCATGGTACTGGTGCCAAAACAGAGATATAGACCAATGGAACAGAACAGAGCCCTCAGAAATAATACCACACATCTACAGCCATCTGATCTTTGAAAAACCTGACAAAAACAAGAAATGGGGAAAGGATTCCCCATTTAATTAATGGTGCTGGGAAAACTGGCTAGCCATAAGTAGAAAGCTGAAACTGGATCCCTTCCTTACTCCTTATATAAAAATTAATTCAAGATGGATTAGCAACTTAAATGTTAGACCTAAAACCATAAAAATCCTAGAAGAAAACCTAGGCAATACCATTCAGGACACAGACATGGGCAAGGACTTCATGTCTACTGTCAAAAGCAATAGAACAAAAGTCAAAATTGACAAATAGGATCTAATTAAACTAAAGAGCTTCTGCACAGAAAACAAAACTACCATCAGAGTGAACAGGTAACCCACAGAATGGGAGAAAACTTTTGCAATCTACCCATGTGAAAAAGGGCTAATATCCAGAACCTACAAAGAACTTAAACAGATTTACAAGAAAAAAACAAACAACCCCATCAAAAAGTGGGGGACACTTCTCAAAAGAAGACATTTATGCAGCGAACAGACACAGGAAAAAATGTTCATCTTCACTGGCCATCAGAGAAATGCAAATCAAAACCACAATGAGATACCATCTCACACCAGTTAGAATGGCCATCATTAAAAAGTCAGGAAACAACAGGTGCTGGAGAGGATGTGAAGAAATAGGAACACTTTTACACTGTTGGTGGGATTGTAAACTAGTTCAGCCACTGTGGAAAACAGTGTGGTGATTCCTCAAGGATGTAGAACTAGAAACACCATTTGATCCAGTCATCCCATTACGGGGTATATACCCAAAGGAGTATAAATCATGCTGCTATAAAGACACATGCACATGTATGTTTATTGTGGAACCATTCACAATAACAAAGACTTGAAACCAACCCAAATGTACATCCATGACAGACTGGATTAAGAAAATATGGCACATATACACCATGGAATACTATGCAGCCTTAAAAAGGATGAGTTCCTGTCCTTTGTAGGGACATGGATGCAGCTGGAAACCATTATTCTCAGCAAACTATCACAAGAACAGAAAACCAAACACTGCATGTTCTCACTCATAGGTAGGAATTGAACAATGGGAAATCTTGGACACAGGAAGGGGAATATCACACCCTGGGGCCTGTCATGGGTTGGGGGAAGAGGGGAGGGATAGCATTAGGAGATATACCTAATGTAAATGAAGAGTTAATGGGTACAGCACACCAACATTGCACATGTATACATATGTAACAAACCTGCATGTTGTGCACATGTACCCTAGAACTTAAAGTATAATAAAATAAAATAAAATAGTTGACCCTAGAGACTATGCCTTGGTTATGACAAATGCTGTGACTGCATTTCACAGTAATTATTCTTCCTCTCCGCCCTGAAGTAGTTTTGTTCTCCCATATTTACAATGAAAACCTGTTGAAATTCTTTGGGAATACCTCAGTTTCAGAGCCTGTTATGTGTCTATTCAGGGATTCAAGTTCTTCCTGGTTTAATCTTGGGAGGGTGTCTGTGTCCAGGAATTTATCCATTTCTTCTGGATTTTCTAGTTTATTTGAGTAGAGGTGTTTATAGTGTTCTCTGATGGCAGTTTGTATTTCTGTGGGATCGGTGGTGATATCCCCTTTATCATTTTTTTATTGTGTCTATTTGATTCTTCTCTCTTTTCTTCTTTATTGGTCTTGCTAGTGGTCTATCAATTTTGTTGATCTTTTCAAAAAAAACAGCTCCTGGATTCATTGATTTTTTTGAAGGGTTTCTGTGTCTGTCTCCTTCAGTTCTGCTCTGATCTTAGTTATTTCTTGCCTTCTGCTAACTTTTGAATTTGTTTGCTCTTGCTTCTCTAGTTCTTTTAATTG